>NC_073305.1:219418603-219448603 GCF_027595985.1 Sorex araneus
AGAGCAAACGCCCTTCCTCAGGGTTCCGACTCCGCACGGAATGGCCCCGGACAATTAGCAGGCATTTTATAAATACCAAGCGCTGTGTAAATGCTCAACAATAAACATAATACTCATTTCCTCGGCGCCCGGCTTGATTTTTATTACTGCACATGCTAATTGTCCCGACATGCCGGATTTATGCCCTCCTCCCTCCCTGACCGGCAACTATTTTCAACTTGTGTTTCCTTAATTGGCGGAGGTAATAAGCGCGTGCCGAGAACAGGGGGATAATGTGGCCAAAATTACAGGTCTGAGGTCCTGTGTTTGCTTGGTCTCGGAGGATGGAAACGGAGCTGCCATTAGAGCGGGTGTGTGGGGGGCGGGGGCAGCTCAGGGCACGCCCGGGGGAGCAGGTGCCAAGTGCACGCGCATCCAGTACTGGCCAGGGCCCTTGTGGCAGGACCCCCGTGTTTTTCTAACCAGGAAACTGAGGCCCGTGGGGGAGGGGCAGGGAGGTTCAGTCCACGATACCCAGCCATGTGTCGGGAGAGCAACTGAGGAAGAAGCCCCAGAGTGGGATTTTCTCAGACCCCTCTTGGAGGTCCCACGCGCTGGGCCCCCGGCGGTAGGCGGGCCAGCCGTCCCCGCGGAAGGTGGGCCAGCCGTCCCCGTGGTAGGTGGGCCAGCCGTCCCCTCGAGCCGGGGCATGCAGGGTGTTTCCCAGCAGGAGCAGAGAGAGGGAGCAGGGGAGGCGGTTGGGAGGGAGGCGTGACACCCGGGCCAAGGGGGGATGGCGAACAGGCCTAACAGACGAGACGGGGGAGCTGGCGAGCACGGCAGCCGGGGGTCTCCTCTCCCCGCCCCTGCGGGCCTGCTCAGAGCAGAGGGGAGGTCCCGCGGGCCCAGCGCTCACTCCGACTCCTCCCGTGCCGTGGGAGAGCCGCCACGGCCAGGAACGCTCCCCGGCCACACTGCAGGCCACTGAGCACCTTCCTGAGTGCGCCGGGGACTTCCACAGGGAAACAGCCCTCGTGGAGGAGAGGGTCTCGGGCCCGGTGTCGCCCACTGCACGGGGCACACGTGGGGGGAGAGGGGCGTGTGGGGATGGAGCGCGAGGCCCCGGACTGAGTCTCCTGACACTGTGGCCAGCTCCAGTCCCGGAGAGCACAGAACCACGGTGGGGAGGGGAGAGGAGTGGGCCCAGGGCCTTTGCCTGTGCTTGATGTGGCCAGAGCCACGCACTCCTGTGAACCACAGGCCCGCTGTCCTCCTGCCTCGATGGCACCAATGCTCCTCCACAAAGGACTGTTCCCGATCGCACCACGAGCCACAGCCACACGTAGCACAGGACACATCCACACGTGCCACGGGACACAACTACATATGCCACAGGACACGTCCATATTCTCCACGGGACACATCCACAGTGCCACGGGACACAATGACATATGCCATGGGACACACACACACACGTCACAGGACACATCCACAGTGCCACAGGACACATCGACAAGCGCCACGGGACGTATCCACACCATCACGGCCCTCCCAAGCTCCGGGCTGTCAACACTCTCCCTGTGGCTAAACCGCCAACATGATGACACGGGGCGGGGAGGGCCGGGTGGTGGGGGAGGGCGAGAGACGCTCGTGGGGTCCTCGGCAGCTGACTCAAGCAGCCCTGGAGAGAAGCTCACCCGTGTCACTCGCTGGCGTGTCCCCGAGGAGCGAAGCCCCGCCCCTGCTCTGCCTCCACTGCTGCTCCCCAGAAAGGCGGAGCTGCCCCCCCCACACACACACCCCGAGGTCCCCCCGGAGGTCCTTCTCTGGGCCTCCCTGCTGGCCCGAGTTTGGGAGCGTCCAGGGCGTGAGCCGGGCTGTGGCTCTGTCCCTCGCTGACCCTCCTCGTGGCCAGTATCTGCAGCCTGTGAGGTGGCGCTGCCCCTCGCTGCCTTTGCCTGGAGCGTGGCCGGGAGCCGCTGCCGTGCGCAGACACGAGGGCCCCGAGGCTCGGGCGGTGTCTGGACCTTCCAGTGGGTCCTCGCGGGGGCCGTGGCAGACTGAACCTGTTCTAGACAGTTCCACGGCTTCTGGTAGGCGGGGATTCCAAACTCAGAAGCCCTTTTCCTTTCCCTTTTTTCTTTGAGAGCTGTTTGTTAATATGAAATGCATCATTTAATTAGGACTAATAGAAGATGCCCCGTGGAGTGATAATTTCATAATTCGGCCGTTTTATCTGCACGGTGCCCCAGGCTCCTCATTAAAAATGGAAGAGACAGTCGATGGGATGGCCGGGCTCTGCCAGCCAACGTGCCCGCACTCGGATCAGGGGGCGGGAGGTCACCCGCGGGCATTGCTGAAGCAGGTCTTTGTGATGCCAAATTAGCCTTCGTGGATGGGGGTGGGGGGTGTGTAACACATGCACACATGCACCCCGAACCCACTCCGTGACCCTGGTATTAGAGGGTATTCTCCTGCATGGCATAGAGAGAGAGAGACAGAGACAGAGAGACAGAGAGAGAGAGAGAAAGCAAGACAGAGACAGAGCCAGAGGATCTCGAGTTTGAGAGACAGCAAGAGGGAGTGCAAATGAGAGAGAATGAGCAAGCGAGACGGAGCATGAGCAGCATGAGAGAGCACGAAAGAGTGTGAGAGAGTGTGAGGAAGAGTGAGCATGAGGAAGAGTGAGGTGAGGGAAAGTGAACATGGGAGAGTGAACATGAGGGACAGTGAGCATGAGAGAGAGAGAATGTGAGGGAGAGTGATCGTGAGAGAGAGAGAGAGCCAGTGTGAGGGAGAGTGAGCGTGAGTGAGAGCTAGTGTGACAGTGAGCGTGAGTGGGAGTAAGTGTGAGGGAGAGTGAGCTTGAGGGAGAGTGAGAGTAATGGAGAGCAGTTGAGGGAAAGTGAGTGTGAGGGAGAGTGAGTGTGAGGGAGAGTGAGTGGGAGTGAGTGTGAGGGAGAGTGAGTGTGAGGGAGAGTGAGTGGGAGTGAGTGTGAGGGAGAGGGAGAGTGAGTGGGAGTGAGTGTGAGGGAGAGTGAGTGTGAGGGAGAGTGAGTGGGAGTGAGTGTGAGGGAGAGTGAGTGTGAGGGAGAGTGAGTGGGAGTGAGTGTGAGGGAGAGTGAGTGTGAGGGAGAGTGAGTGGGAGTGAGTGTGAGGGAGAGTGAGTGTGAGGGAGAGTGAGTGGGAGTGAGTGTGAGGGAGAGTGAGTGTGAGGGAGAGTGAGTGGGAGTGAGTGTGAGGGAGAGTGAGTGTGAGGGAGAGTGAGTGGGAGTGAGTGTGAGGGAGAGTGAGTGTGAGGGAGAGTGAGTGGGAGTGAGTGTGAGGGAGAGTGAGTGTGAGGGAGAGTGAGTGGGAGTGAGTGTGAGGGAGAGTGAGTGGGAGTGAGTGTGAGGGAGAGTGTGAGGGAGAGTGTGAGGGAGAGTGAGTGTGAGGGAGAGTGAGTGTGAGGGAGAGTGTGAGGGAGAGTGAATGTGAGGGAGAGTGAGTGTGAGGGAGAGTGAGTGTGAGGAAGAGTGTGAGGGTGTGAGGGAGTGAGTGTGAGAGAGAGTGAGTGTGAGGGTGTGAGAGAGTGAGTGTGAGGGAGAGTCAGAGTGAAGGCCTGAGAGAGCGCAAGTGTGAGGGAGAGTGAGTGTGAGGGAGAGTGAGTGTGAGGGAGAGTGAGTGTGAGAGAGAGCGGGTGTGAGGGAGAGTGAGTGAGCGTGAGGGCGGGTGAGCTGAGGGGTGTGAGCTGAAGCTCAGCCCCACTGGCCTCCGGAAGCCCGTTACGGTGCCCCCTCGCCCCGTTCTGATTCTCCGCAGCCTGCAGACCCCTGCCCTCCCCAGCAGGCACGGGTCCTTCCTGGGAGCCTCCTCTAGGAGCCCCTCCCCAGGCCGCCCCCCACGCCCCCAGTCATCGTGCTGGCGGGTCCTTCTCTCCCCGCACAGGGGCAGGTTGGGTGTCCGGTTCCCTCTCTACAGCCCCACGGCGATGCTGCCTCCCCCCGGTCCCTGCGGGCCCCCCAGCAGCGGCGTCTGCGGCTTCTCTGCTTGTGCCTCGCCTCAGGCCAGGGGAGGGGGCCGGGCACGCCCACAGGGATGCCAAGGGCAGAGGAAGCCAGAGGGGGACCCGTCTCTGCTCCGCGCCCTCTGCCGTGGGGCGGGGAGGGAGAGAGGCAGAAACACGGCAGGAGGGTCTCTGGAGCCCCCGCAGGGCGTGCTGGGACCCACCGCCCGGGGCCCGATGGCGTTCGCTCAGGCCCACGCCTCTGTGGGGAGTAGCGTGGAATCTGGTCCGCTCACAGGCCCGGGTTAGAGCTCAGATTCTGGTGCTCACAGTGCTGAGAGACAGACGGACGGACGGACGGAGGGGGTATGGGGGAGAGGGAAGCAGAGAAGGGGCAGAGGGAGGGCAGGAGAGAGGGAAAGGAGGAGGAGAAAGAGATGGAGACGGAGGGAGGGCAGGAGAGAGGGAGGGAGACAGTGAGGAGGAAGAGGGCGAGAGACGAGGAAGACCGAGCCTGGCTCTGAGTGAAGGACCCGGTGAAGAGCCACAGAGAAGTGGCCGGGATGCACCGCTGGCACGGAGGGCGCCCACCCCTCCCCGCTGCCCGGGCACCGGCTCTGGCGAAAGGACACGAGACGCTCCCAGAAGCTGCTGCGCTCTGCACGCCGACAGGCAGCCGCCATGAGGCCCGAGGCCGGAGCTCTCCATCCTGCCCGGCCGCCGTCAGCATCCATCACTCTTCCGCTTTAACATGCACACACACATCTGCACACACACGCACACACACCCCCTATTCACACATGTATACACACACACCCATACACACACCCAACACACATGCACACACATACCCATACTTACCCATACACATACACACCCCATCTACACAAGCACACACCCACGCACATATGCACACATGCACACATGCATGCACACATACAAGCATACGCACGCACATACATGCACACACAGAAGCAGTACACACTTATGCACGTAAGACCACACCTGCATGGACAGATGCACACACGTCCAAGCAAAGACACATGAACACACACCACACACATATGCATGCACATGCACACACAAATGCACGCACACACATGCACGTACACACACGCACACACACACAGGTTTCAGGTTCATCACTCACAGGCGGTGTCCTGTCGCACTGGCCCCGCAAGCAGAGCAGAGCAGAGAACTCAGAGACCCGGGTGGAAAACAAAACCCAGCATCTCCGGGCCCGGCCACTGCCCACTCCTACCTCAAGCACACTCCGTTCCAGGCCTAATTTCGGAAAACACCCGCCTCCTCTCAGCACGGAGAGGTGTCAGGCCAACCCCACCGCGCCTCACCCGGCGCCGTGCAGGAGGCGGCCCGTTAATGGACGGGAAAGATGATTTGCGTTGTTTCTCCTCCACGCCACGAGGCCGGGCCTGATGGATCTCGAGCTTGCAAAAGGGATTAAATGCATGGTCAACTCCACTAATCGCATGCTCCTCTCCTCGCCTCTTTCTTCTCCGCCGTGGCACGGAGCGGAGGCAAGGTGCTCACTTAATAAATTATGTTTGCAGGAACGGGGGTGCCGGCTCACACAGTGATGCACTTGTTGAGTTAGTGGCCACTTACACACCGACTTTGCAAGCCCGGCACTCCCGAGGAAGGTGCTAATGCATCATTATGATCTAGCAGGTTGTCGGCCGGATTTCACAGCGCTGCACACTACATTAACCTTTGCTACCGCCGGTATTTATGACCTTATAAGAAAGTATTTATCAAGCTGAAAGCCAATATGCAGTGGCTGTGTTTTAGCAGCTGCTGTTTAGAAAACTGTTATCACTCCTCTCCTCAAGCATTTTAAATCACTCGGAGATAATGCGGGGGGCCAGGGGGGCTCAGGGAGAAGTGAGGGGTGGGGGGTCTCCGGAACAGGATTCTGGGACTTTAAAGAAATCTAACACAGCGGGTAGGGCATTTGCCTTGCACACGGCCAACCCGGGTTCGATTCCTCCGCCCCTCTCGGAGAGCCCGGCAAGCTACTGAGAGTATCCCGCCCGCACGGCAGAGCCTGGCAAGCTACCCGTGGCGTATTCAATATCCCAAAAACAGTCACAACAAGTCTCACAATGGAGACGTTACTGGTGTCTGCTCGAGCAAATCGATGAGCAATGGGACGACAGTGCTACAGTGCTAACCTTTCTGCAAGGTGATTTTCTTTTTTCTTTTCTTTTCTTTTTCTTTTTTTTTTTTTTAAGTTTTACCTGATTATCCAAGGCCTTAAAAATGTGCACTTTTAGTCTTTGACCCCACAGTTCTGCTTCTGGGAATAATCGTGAAAATGTGCAAAGATTGGGACAAGAGGAAATTCATCGTGGTGATACTGGCCACGGCGGACAAGTGAGAAACACTCGGTGTCCAGCTCCAGGGGCCTGGCTAAGGCCACCAGAAGGCCAGAAATGAGGCCAGGCCGTGAAATGCAGAGAAGGAAAATGCTTAAAATTCCTGAAACCCACTTGGACCCAGGTGCACAACATTATTAGTGAAAAAGCCAACCGCATGGCTGGCCCCTTTGCAGTTTTAGCATTTGTACGGTTTCGGGGGACACAGTAGAAGACACTCACTGCTGAAGGGCCAGCTGGCCCGCGGGCTAGAGTGCGGGTGACGAGGAGGGTACAGTTTAGAAGCATGTTTCTCTCGAAGGAATTAAGGGGGACGGTTTTGTTTGTTTCTTCGTTTTGCTTTTTGCTTTTTTGCATTGTTTTATAAACTCCTATCAGACGGGGCCCTGTTTGTGTCCTTACTTCCAAGGCCAGACGCAGCGTCGGTGATGGGAGTTATTATGTACAACTTTTTTTTTTTTTTTGGTGACTTCAGAATCACCCCATCATGGTGATTGCTTCTGGGTTTTTAATCTTTTTTTTTTTTTTGCTTTTTTGGGTCACACCTGGCTCTGCACTCAGGGGTCACTCCTGGCTCTGCACTCAGGAATTACTCCTGGCAGTGCTCAGGGGACCATACAGGATGCTGGGAATAGAACCCGGGTCGGCCGCATGCAAGGCAAACGCCCTACCCACTGTGCTATCTCTCCAGTGCCCCCTTTTTCATAATGCTCCCCACTCTCTAGAATGGCTCGCATCAGGACCAGGTGAGGGGGACCCGCAGGCTACGGGGCCTGGGAGGCTGGGGGCGGGGAGTGCGGGATTCCCCTCCCGCCAGCCGGCTGCGCTTCTGCGCCCCAGGACAGCGACCTTCCTGAGACAGAACTGAGAGCGGGCCTCCCAGGACGACGCAGCAGCCGGAGGGCCCCAGCCCACCTGGCCCCAGGCTGCACTGGGCAGCTGCCGAGAAGCAGAGAAGCGAGAGACGGCAGAGAAGCGAGAGACGGCAGAGAGGCGAGAGACGGCAGAGAAGCGAGAGACGGCAGAGAAGCGAGAGACGGCAGAGAAGCGAGAGACGGCAGAGAAGCGAGAGACGGCAGAGAAGCGAGAGACGGCAGAGAAGCGAGAGACGGCAGAGAAGCGAGAGACGGCAGAGAAGCGAGAGATGGCAGAGAAGGGAGAGACATCAGAGAAGCGAGAGATGGCAGAGAAGGGAGAGACGTCAGAGAGGCAAGAGGCGGCAGAGAGGCGAGAGGCGGCAGAGAGGTGAGAGGGGCTCCCGTGGCACCCCCAGCCGTGTCCCAGGGCAGGGAATTCTCCTCGTGAATCTGCTGGTGGGAGACTTTTAAACCCTGAGTTCTTTGTACTTGTCCTCAAATATGGATCTGGGGTGATTACGTGAGTTCTCTCTGCTTGAAGGGCACAGTGGGGTGTGTGTGTGTATATGTGTGTGTATATCTCTATGTGTGTGTGTGTCTCTGTGTGTGTTTCTGTGTGTCGTGTATGTGTCTGTGTGTCTGTGTGTATCTCTATGTGTATCTGCATGTGTCTCTGTGTGTCTGTGTGTGGTGTGTGTGTCTGTGTGTCTGTGTGTGTCTGTATGTCTGTGTGTCTGTGCATGTGTTGTGTGTGTCTCTGTGTGTGTTTGTGTGTGGTGTATGTGTCTGTGTGTCTCTGTATGTGTCTCTGTGTGTGTGTGCGTGTGTCTGTGTCCGTGTGTCTGTGTGTGTGTGTGTTGAGTGGGGCGGTGGGGAGAGGCTGTGAACCCCAGTGGCCGGCATGTCCCGGGTCAGGGCTGAGCTTCCTCTTAGGCTCCTCCCCACTGACCCGGGGCTGGTTGCCCGCAGGAGCCATCCCCCAGCAGACGCAGGCGGGGGTCAGGCAGCAGTGGGCTGGGCCCGAGCTGGGGGCCGAGAGCCTGGGGAGGGCCCGGCCCCGAGACGCGGCTGAGACCCCTGGCTGCTGGCCGACGGAGCCCCCCACGGCAGCTACGCAGAGGCTCTCTGAGCACTCTGCTCCCCTGCTGCAGGGAGATATGGGCGCCCACCCGGGGCGGGGGGGGGGGAGCCAGCCTGAGCGGTCACGGCTGTCCCTACCGGCCCCTTTTGCGCCCCTCAAACAGGCACAGAGGAAGCCAGGCAAACCCCAGCTGATGCCAGGCCGCACCGGAGCGCCCCTGGTGGCCAGTGGAGGTATAGCAAGCAGTGGAGGGGCAGGAGTGAGAGTTCTGGGCCCACCGCTTACGTGGCACCAGCTCCTGTCACCCTCCCCCTGGGAGTCCCACCTCCACGACACAGGATGAGCCACGAGACGCCCAGGGCGTGCTACGCCTGGTTAGCCCCGGAGCCCGCCATGCTGGGAGGAAGTCCAAGCGGTGCGGGGGAGAGGAGCTGGTGTAGGGGCATGGGGTCAACCCGGGGGTCCAGACGGCCAGAGAACCCGGGTTCCTACTGCCCAGCCCGGCTACGGGCTGAGCGACCGGACGAGTTCCCGAGTTCCGTCCAGCAGCACCTTGCCCAAATGCCCACAGCATAGGCTCGGGAGAAAAGTAATGCCACAAACCAGAAACAATGTCAGTTTTTAAGGCATAATAATAGTAATAATAATAATAAATTATTATTATAATATTATTATTGTTGTTTAGGCACCAGCATGGAGAGTCTAGCTTGTCAGAACACCCAGCCAAAGCAAGCATTACCGTTTGTAATGACTTAGTGATGCCGTGTTCCGTGTCCTGCATGCATGGACTCGTGCTGGGTGTGGATCTCCTCTCACGAGAGCCTGGACCTCTGTACTCGGTCGCTAGGGAGCACGCAGCGAGCTACTGCAGACGGAGACGCTTCCCCACCGCGCTCAGCACCACGGCGGCATCACCGGTGACTCGAGAGTGAGAGCAAGTGAAGCCTGGGGGATAGCATTGGGTCGTCCTTGCTCCTCCCACAGGGAGCTTAAGGCTCATTAAGTTACTCCCACCACAGTGCCCCTGAGGCACACCCAACTCCATCAAGCACTAATAATCCTCTGTTGCGTTCCTCTTTCCTCTGCATCACGTGCAGGGCTTATTAGCGATGTCCTTTCTGTACGGACACAGGAAGACAGTGGATGCTATGCTTTGTAACATGGGAGTTAACTGACTCCCAAATAATATTCACTCCTGGGCATCCATATTTACTTGACTTACGCCTCAGTTGCCCTGAGCTCCTAGCACCCTAAGAGCAGGATCCTGACATGGGACTGGACGGACCCAGGGTGGGCCGTGAGCTGCCCTGGCATCAAAATGGGCCAGACCAAGCACCATAGTAGTTAACTATAGGTTAACAGCATGGTCATGGGCAAACTCTGTCATGGCCCAAACAGAAGTAAATGAATAAGGACCCTGCTGGGGTGAGGAAAGAGTAACCTGGCCTGAGGACTGTCCCCACTGTCTGGCCTGGGGAGGTGGCTCTCAGCGGGCCCACCACACCTTTTCCTTGGAAACTCAGACCTTCCCCCCTCAAACAGCCCTAGCATCAAACAACAACAACAACAGCAGGAAGGCCTTGGCAAGACTCAAGGGACTTGTTCAAGATCCCAGGGGCTCAAACACTGAGAAGTTTCTAGAAGGCTTGGGGGTGGTTGTATTTTCATTGGTCGATCCTGGTTTCACTGTATTTCATTGGCCGATTCTAGTTTCACTGTATTTTCATTGGTCGATTCTGGTTTCACTGTATTTTCATTGGTCAATCCTGATTTCCAAGGGGTTGGGGGGATGGTTTTTCAACCAGATCCTTACTGGCTAAAAGTTGACCATCCCACTGGACTCCAGACACAAGAGGCCAGGGGACCCCCCTTCGGCAGGAGCGTAATCTATATGGGCTACTTCTCCCAGCCTGGGTGAGTAACCTCTGGTCAGTAGAGCTTGGGTTCTCGGGTCTCTCCTCAGGCTGCACCCCTTCTCCCTCGGCCCCCTCTGTGGGTAGACAGGCCCACTCCTCTCTGTATCGCTGCAAGGACCCGGCACTGGGGAGGTGTGGCTCAGAGTTTGCCTGACTGACAGAATCGAGATCTTGCCCCCAAGGCAGAGTCTCTCATGCCATGGTTTATAAAGACCGTGATCTCCCCTCATGCTAAGAATGACAGAAGTTGCCGTGAGCAGGACCACGTCCCCAGCCTGGGGTCTGCCCTGGGCGGCCCTGCACCCCCAGTCTGCACTGGGAGCTGGGGTAAGTGTCCGGACCCCGTCTCAGCCGTCCCTTCCCAAGGCCAGCTCGGAGGGGCCTCACAGAGCCACGTCCCTCTTCCCTGTACCCCCTCATGCCACACCAGTGGCACCCTGGCTCACAGCCCCTGGGAAGTCTGCGGGGTGGGGGCTCCTCCCGCAGCGGCAGGCACTGGGGCTCACTGCACACTCAGTCACCCTACTCAGAAGAGATATGCCCTCGAGAAGGTCGCCCAGGTGGGCCCCCCTGCAGTCATCTCTGGCCTTCCATCCGCTCTCGGGGGCCATGCTGAGGGCCACTTGGTTCCCAGGGTAACAGGAGACGGCAGGTGTGGTCCATGCATGGGAAAGGGGACATGTGTAGACGCCCTGACCATCTGCCGGTCCCTCCCACCTGCAAGGGAGGCAAAGCCCCCGAGTGAAGGATGGAGAAGCCGGGGATCGCCCTGGGGACCCCTGCGCCCAGACTTTCCATCTCATCAGCGTGCTCCCCACTCTTCCCAGACTCCTCCACTGCCTTCTCTCAGCAGCCTCGGGGGCCGACAGGGGCAGTCTGCAAAGGGAGGCCCGGGGAGAGACCCTGGCTGGAAACAAGTGGCCTGGTGGCAGAAGGGGCTCCGAGCCAGGAAAATCTGCCTCTCTGGTTGGCCCGCGGCCCTCAAGGTGGTTTTGCCTGTGCAGGTACTTGCAAGAGTGCCCCCAACACCCACCTGGCCCCGTCACGCACGCAGGTGCGCACGCGCGCGCACACACACACACACACACACACACACTCACTCTCTAACTAAACAACACAGTGACTCTTTCAGAACCTAAAACAGCAGCATTCGCTCCGGTCTGGCGCCATTTTCCCCCAAGGGCAGAGACGAAGCAAGCCTGGGAACCCAGCCCTTCTTTTGGACGCGTCTGTTTTACGAGACAAGCCTTTCCGTCTCCCCCGCAACGACTTAAGCCTCCACAGTGGCAGAGGAGAGTGTGGCTGTGCTGGCCACTTCAGAGCTGGGTGGGGGCAGGGGGGGAGGTCGAGGCTTGCTGGATGATCTAACTAGATTTCTCACTAGCAACTCAATCTGACATACACTGACACACACACACACACACACACACACACACACATACACGCACACACATTCCACGTGGGAACTGGGCTTCTCGGGAATGGCACACGGTGGCCTCTGGAATTCACCTTTGGAAGCATCGGTGCCTGTGCATGCCCAGACCAGCCTGTTCTCGTCCTTCCCCCCGGACCCTGGGCCTGTGGGCCTCCCTGGGCTGGACGACAGCTGCCAGATTCTAATCGAGTCGCCGTCTTGTATAAGACCCTTCCCGGGGAGCCGGGGAGATGGTGCCGGGGGTGAGGCACCTGCCTGCACGCGCCTAAGTGAGTTCCAGCCCCAGCACTACATGGTCCTGTGGGCACCGCTGGGTACAGCCCGGGGGCCCCAGAGGGAGGCCCCTGTGATCCCCAGCACCCAGGGCCTGCGCAATGCCACATCCTCGGGTCCTTGCATCGAACCCGAGCCTGGTAGGTTCAGATTCCCTGTGGTTCCCCCGGGCCCCCTAAGGCCTGCTTGGAAGACCCCAAAGCCCCCAACTACCTTCCAGGGGTCACCCAGGATGCGGGGAGGAGACGCTCCCTCCTCCCTGAGGGCGCACAGTCTCCTGCCCACATATCCTCTGCCCACTTTCCAGCCGCCGCTCGGACCATCCTGCCTCCTCCCCTGTGCCCCGTCGGGACACCCACCACTCTTCCGTTTTAACATATCTAAGTGCCTCTGTGGGGGTTTCAGCTTGACGGAATTCTGATCTGAATCATGGCCAATATCCATGGTGCAAATAGTCTCTGCATGGCCGATGTCCATAGTATACTCTCCACGTGACCAATGCCCATGGAGCAAATGCTCTCCACGTGACCAATGTCCACAGTATAAATACTTTCCACGTGGCCAACATCCATAGTACAAACACTCTCCCCGTGGCCAACATCCATAGTACGAACACTCTCCACGTGGCCAATGTCCATAGTACAAATACTCTCTATGTGGCCATTGTCCATAGTACAAATACTCTCCACGTGGCCATTGTTCATAGTACAAACACTCTCCACATGGCCAATGTCCATAGTACAAATACTCTCCATGTGGCCATTGTCCATAGTACAAATATTCTCCACGTGACCAATGTCCATGGAGCAAATACTCTCCATGTGACCAATGTCCATAGCA
Source organism: Sorex araneus (assembly GCF_027595985.1). Lineage (NCBI taxonomy): Eukaryota > Metazoa > Chordata > Mammalia > Eulipotyphla > Soricidae > Sorex > Sorex araneus. The sequence goes on from NC_073305.1 coordinate 219,431,366, forward strand.
CAAATATTCTGCACGTGGCCAATGTCCATAGTATAAATACTCATCACATGGTCAATGTCCATAGTACAAACACTCTCCACATGGCCATTGTCCATAGTACAAATACTCTCTATGTGGCCATAGTACAAACACTCTCCATGTGGCCAATGTCCACAGTACAAATACTCTCCACGTGGCCATTGTCCATAGTACAAATACTCTCCACGTGGCCAATGTCCATAGTACAAATACTCTCCACGTGGCCATTGTCCATAGTACAAATACTCTCTATGTGGCCAACATCCACAGTACAAACACTCTCCCCGTGGCCAACGTCCATAGTACAAACACTCTCCCCGTGGCCAACGTCCATAGTACAAACACTCTCCACGTGGCCATTGCCCATAGTACAAATACTCTCCACGTGGCCATTGTCCATAGTACAAATACTCTTCCGTGGCCAATGTCCGTGTGCAAACCCCAACCCTGTGGCATTCCCAGCTCCCAACTCGTCAGCCCTGTCCTGTCCAGCTGGGAGGAACTGTGTCCTTTCGTGCAGCTCCACGTCTTTCACCGGGGCCATTTTCCTCCATCACCTGCCTATAAAATCATTTTTTACGGGTGCTGGTGACTTGTGACCCCTTGTTGATGGCCCCTCTTTGCCGCACCGCTGGAATTGCTTTGAAGGAGAGATCTTAGCTGCCACCCAGTCTCGGACCTCCAAGGCTGCCTCCCAAAGTCTCAGGAACTCGAGAAATTCTCACCCACCCTGCGCACTCCCCTAGGGCACAGCGCCCACCTGCCAGCCCCGCCCCCCAGACAAACAAGGCCCCAAGTTGACAAGGATTCTGTAACTTGGTGGCACAAACTAACACCTTCGCTTTGAATTTGTCACGCGTGCCTTTCCAAGCTGACCCCTCTAGCGACGTTCTTGCAGGCAATTGATAAGCGCTTTGTCGAGGGTTGGGGGGCACAGCTGGGCTGGGGGGCTCAGGCATCGGGAGCACGGGGAAGGGTCTGATAGACTCTCCAGGCTCAGGGCTGCTGCTCTCTGAGCTCGAGCCTCGGTCATACGTATCTGTGAAAAGGGACGCTGCCTCCCACGCTGAGGGCCGGCGGGCTGCCTGGCCCCCCCTCGTTAGGACCCTCCCATTCTAATAGTAGCAACATCAGCAGAAAACACCACTGACCCGTCCTGCTCTGGCTGAAAGCAACACTAATAGCAACGGGGGCTCTCCAGTACCAAGGGGGAGTTTTAAAAATGAACAAAAGCAGGTGGCTGTGTGTGTGTGTGCGTGTGCGCATGTGTGTCGGTGCAAGGGGCCTGGTGTGCCTGATAGAAAGACGCTGGCAGGGGCTGGAGTGATAGCACAGTGGGTAGGGCATTTGCCTTGCACGCGGCCGACCCGGGTTCGATTCCCAGCATCCCATATGGTCCCCTGAGCACCGCCAGGGGTTAATTCCTGAGTGCAGAGCCAGGAGTAACCCCTGTGCATCACTGGGTATGACCCAAAAAGAAAAAAAAAAAGAAAAGAAAGACGCTGGCATTCGCCAACCTCTGCCGTGGCATAAACACTCATCTCCACAGCAGGGTTCTGTGGAGAGTCCAGTTGGACAGAGGTAAAATAGACAAAATATAACTTAGCCATCAGAAGAAAAAAAAAAGGAACTATTTCATTTAAAAAAATTACCTAGGAGGGGCTGGAGTGCTAGCACAGCGGGTAGGGCATTTGCCTCGCACGTGGTCAACCCGGGTTCGATTCCCAGCATCCTATAGGGCCCCCTGAGCACTGCCAGGAGTAATTCCTGAGTGCAGAGCCAGGAGTAGTCGCTGAGCATCACCGGGTGTGACCCAAAAAAAGGGGGTAAAATTCCCCAGGAGACGGGGAGGGCCTGAGTTCAGGACGGTGGGGGGGGCAGTGCGTACGGGGGTCGGGGGTACTCTGGGAAGCAGGAAACCCAGGCGTGGGGGGACAGGGCCGCTCCCCGGGCCCTGGTGCCCTCAGATCTCCCCCTCTGATCCAAAGTCCATCTGCATGCGAAACCTCCCATTTTATTTTTAAAACCTTCTCAGTTTCCTCCCGTGTTAACGTGCAGCCGCCAAGAGTCTGCGAGTGAGCTCAGACACAGCGTTCTGAAGGGAGCGAGAAGGGCGGTGGGGTCTGCCCAGATGGGGGGGGATTGAAAACCCTCCCCGGGGCACGGGCTGGCGTTGTTGGGGACCCTCGGACACGCAGCACGGCAGGAGCGGGGCGGCTGCGTGCCAAGAAGACTTCCTAGATAGACACAGTGGCCCCGGGGCCAGGACGGAGCCCCGGGTGGTGCTTCCCCAACTTCCGCTCAGCCCTGCCGCTGAGCCAGGGCGAGAGGAGGGGTAGGGCGGGCTGGCGGAGGGACGCCCCGGGTTCCAGAACAGGCATCCCGTCTGGTCCCGCCCCAGGGGACCGTCTGATCTGGTGCCCTGGGGTCATTTCGGCCAAGCCAGGCCGTCAAGGACCCCCGCACGGCCTCCCTCCTCTCCACCCCCTCCCGCAGCCCAGGACGCCCCTCTGCTGATGCTCCCCCTCCAGCCCAGGGCACCCCACCCACCCCCCCCTCGCACCTTCAATCTTTTCTGTGTCACCAACAGAGAAGCCAACCCCAAATCCCAAGCCATTGCCTGATGCCCCGGGTGGCCCCTCCCAGAGCTGCAAACCTGACTCCCACTCGTGACCAACTGGGGGGTGGGGGAGGGGGAGGACCCACCTCCTGTCATTTCGGGGCTGTCACCACCCCGGCTCTTCCTAGTCAAAAACACCGGAGCTCATCTCTCCCCCCTATGCAAAGGCTGGGGAACAGTCTCTGTAAATTACAGTGTAGCAGCCGAGGCAGGGCGGGCAACAGTGTAGCAGCCGAGGCAGGGCGGCAACAGTGTAGCAGCGCGAGGCAGGATGGCAACAGTGTAGCAGCCGAGGCAGGGTGGCAGCAGTCAAACCCGGCCCGGGTTATAATTAGCCAGTTCCTTGTGGCAAGTTTCTCTGGGAAATCCGGGCTTCCTCCACTGGGCTCCCCCCACCCCGCTGCTGCTGGGATCCCTCCCCGCCGGGGGAGATTTGGGGGGGGCGCTGGGTCAGGGAGAGGCGCCCCCACACACACCCCGGGCCACCTCTCAGGGCCTGGCTCTCGTTTTTCACTTCCTCCTTCCAACCTGGGTGCTTCTCTCTGCGTCTCCCTGCGGACAGGTGCCAGGGTGCGACCATCGCTATGGGACGGGATATCTCCCAGCCCCCCGTGGCTCCGTCGGTCAGCCCGAGTCACATTGAACCCGAGTGGAGGTGAAGCGGAGCCCCCCACCCCCTGCAGTCTCGCCGGGGCAGGCTGCCGCGCCCAGTGCTCCGGTTCCCCCCGCAGCATCGCAGCTGCCCCCGACCGCCTGGGACTCCGCAGAGCTCAGCGTCCCCGGGGCTCCCTCGACCCTCCGGAAGCGGCTCCGAGGCGGGGCTGGTGGCGATTTGCAGAGGTGAGTGGTGGCCATGCTGCCCACGGCAGGCCAAGGCGCCCTTCCACGCTCAGAGTGAGCGAGAGCCACGGGGGGAACAGACGGGGTCGTCAAGGCGGTCAGACTCCTCAAACGCCCGGGCCCAGCCTGTGGCCGGCTCCGAGGGGGCCCACTGCCCCCCGCAGATGCGGGTACTGGCGCAGAGACCATCCCTTCCTGCAGGGCAGGGGCTGCCTTGGCATCCCGAGTGGGCAGGATCGGCGCCCGTGATGTGGAGGATAAGCGGCCAACGGAGAGGAGGTCAGGAAAGAACCTCTAGACGGTACCACAACACCCCCTGGGGGTCAGGAACGGGCCCCCGGGACCGGGGCTCCCTCTTCCTTTAGCCAACGTGTCCCGCCTCCAGGCCCTAGAAACGAAAGTTTGCTTGTATAAGTCTTTGGGGTGTCCCAGTGCTTGACACTGGCGGTCAGGCCGTGCTGGGGGTGCTCCTGGCCCAGTGCTCAGGGGACACTCCTGGTGGTGCTCAGGAGAATCACGCAGTGCCAGGATTTGAACCCAGGACCGGTGCGTGCCAGGCCTGCACTCCAGTCCATGGGCTCTTGGTCACCTGCCTGCCTCGGCTCTCTGGGGTGGGGGCCAGAAATGGAAGGGCCTTTGGCCACACCCCAGGCGAGGGTCTCCCCTCAGCACCCTCCCCCTGCTCCCCATGGGTTCGACCTATGAAAAGGGGTCCCTGGGCTCCTTTCACAAGGGCTGGTGTGAGGGGCAGGGGACCCCGGACACAGCTGAGTCCCCCCCCCACCTCACCACCATGTCCCGGCGCCAGGCACAGCCCCGGTGAGCACTCAGCCAGGAGTGGTGGAGTTTGGGGTGAAGAGGGTCACGCCAAGTCTACCCAGGCCCGCCCGCAGGGTGCACATGGGAGCGAGACCCGGGACCCCCATCTGGAACCCAAGACCAGGGGGAGCCGTGCCTGGGTTCCCTACAGCCTGTGGGACTGAACGGAAAGCGAGTGACCCCCGTGACCCTCCAGGCCAACCACAGGCTCGAACATGACCAAGGACGTGCAAAGGGGCGGGTGCAGGCCAAGCTCCTGGAAATGACAGGGTCGGGGGGCGCCGAGTCAATCTCAATTCTGTTCCTCAGAGAAGGGAGTGAGTGGGAGTTCAGGGGGAGGGAGAAAGAGGGCGGAGACAGGGGGAGAGAGGGAGAGAGAGAAAGAGGTAGAGGGGCTGGAGTGATAGCACAGCGGGGAGGGTGTTTGCCTTGCACCTGGCCAACCCGGGTTCGATCCCCAGCATCCCATATGGTTCTCTGAGCACCGCTAGGAGTCATTCCTGAGTGCAGAGCCAGGAGCATCTGAGTCCTGAGCATCGCTGGGTGTGACCCAAAGAGCAAAAAAATCCCAAAAAAACAAAAACAAAAACAAAAAGAGAGGGGTAGAAAAAGAGAGAAAGAGAGGGAGAGAGAGAGGGAGAGAGAGGGAGAGAGAGGGAGGGAGAAAGAAGGAGGGAGAGAGGGAGAGAGGGAGAGATGGAGAGGAGAGAGAGGGAGAGAGGGGGAGAGAGAGGGGGAGAGAGAGAGGGAGGGAGGGAGAGAGGAGAGAGGGAGGGAGAGAAAGGGAGGGAGAGAAAGGGAGGGAGAGAGAGAGGGAGGGAGGGAGAGGGAGGGAGAGAGGGAGGGAGAAAGAAAGGGAGGGAGAGAGAGGGAGGGAGAAAGAAAGGGAGAGAGAGGGAGGGAGAGAAAGAGAGAGGGAGAGAGGGAGAAGGAGAGAGAGGGGGAGAGAGAGGGAGGGAGGGAGAGAGAGAAGGAGAGAGGGAGGGGGAGAGGGAGAGATGGAGAAGAGAGAGGGAGAGAGAGAGGGGGAGAGAGAGAGGGAGAAGGATAGAGGGAGGGAGGGAGGGAGGACAGGTAGACTAAGAGAGGGAACCCACGGCCTCCCCCAAATGCACAGGTGGGTCCCTAGTTTCCGGCGGTGGCTAGAAGGGCCTTTGGGACGTGAAGCCACATGGGACGAGCATCCAGGCTTCGGCCTCCCCCTGACCCTGAAACCTCCAAGCTGCCCCTTGGATGTCGCAGCCCCCCCCCCGGGGTGAGGGGTGTCTGGGACCTGCAGCTGACCACCCGGGCTAGGGTGCAGGTGGGCGTCCCCGCCGACCACTGGGGCTGACTTGAGCATGTGCAGATGCCGTTCCTGGAGGAAAGCAGGCGGGGGCGGGTGACCGCCCATCCTGCAGGGATGGGGCTGGGGGGCTGGGGGCGGCAGGGGCTCGGAGCTGTCAAGGTTATAGAACCAGACCGGACCCCTCGACTCTATGGCCAGAACAGCAGCTGCGGTCGTGCCGGGGACCGTCCCCAGCTCTTCAGAACCCAAGGAAGGGCACCGAGGCACGTGCCCTCGCCAGCCGTGGAAGCAGATCAAGGCGAGCGGGGAAAGGGTTCGAGACACCTAGTGCCCCCGGCCCCCAACCCAGGTCCTAAAGGCGCATTTGGAGAGCCAGTGAGCACTGCTAGAGGGAGTCAGCCCTGAGGCTCCAGGCTGGGGGTGGGGGGTTGGTGTGTGTGCCGGGGGGCGGGGGGGGGGGGACTCGCTCTCCTCCCTTCAGGCCCCAGAGCGGGTGGGAGCCGTTTCCACAGACAGCAGAGGTGTTAAAAATAGAAGTGAAGTTGCCATTGGAGATACAGGGAGAATTCACCACTTGCAAATCCCTAATTATAATATGTCAAGAGGAAAAGCCCTCGGCGGGGGGAGCAGGAGCTCCCGGAACCGAAGGGGGGGGTCCTGCCAGAGTGAGCGGGGGCCACCGGGCGGGGGCGGGGCGGGGCGGCCCCCCAGGGAGTCTGCCCGGGGAGGCGAGTGTCCAGCGGCCGCCCTGTGGCCGGGGGACGTGGGGGGACGCAGGGGGTGGGGGGGGACGCAGGGGGATGCGGGGGTGGTGGGGGGACGTGGGGGGACGCAGGGTGGGAGGTGGGCGGGCGCCGGGCTCCTCTCCCGGCCCTGCTTGGGGAGGCTCCTGCCTGCCGGCCCCTTTCTCGGGTTCCGCGCTGGGTGTTAAGTCGTGGGCACGGAGGAGCCGTTCTGGGAGCGGCCAGATGGATGGTGTTTTCTCTCCACCCCCCCAGCTTCTCAGGGCTGCGGGGGCCCCTGGCCGGCGTCCTCGCACCCTCCCCACTGCCGGACAGCCCCGGGGGCTCTGGCCACAAAGGGTGCTGACTCAGGGGGGCTCCGCAGGGGAGGGGGGCAGGACAGAGCATGAAGGCCCCAGATTCCAGCCCTTCCCTCTCTCCGGCCTCCCAGCCTGCCCTGGCCGTGCTAATGCCCACACTCCAGTCGCAGGCACGAGAGCGACTGGCCGCCGCCCCCCCCCCCCCCCGCACACACACAACGAACCCTATTCTCCAACCCAGGAAAGGCATCAGGGCCAGGGACCCTCGGATTCCTGGGGTCAAGCGTCGCCCCACCCAACCCGGGTGGGGGTGCAGCGGGGAAGGCAAGCCCCTAACCCCCCACCCAACCCCCGGGGCCGGCTCTGAGCCCCGGAACTCCACTTTTATGAAATCTCCAGAACGAACAAGTCCAGATCAAAAGCAGGTTGGAGCCGAGGCTGTGGGAGGGAGGCCCGGGCAGCACATGACTCCCACACATGGGATTCCTCGGGGGGGCGGGGGGGCAACACGTACCCACGTACCCTGGGTCTGTATGGGACAGTGGGGACACTGGCTCTTAATCCGCCCAAACTGCGCTAAAACAGCCTACGTGCTATGGATGCATTACCACAATAAAGAGGGGGATGAGGGCAACCGGAAAAAAAGTGAGAATTCACACTATTAAGAGCCAGAGAGGCAGCCCAGGGAGTTGTGTTGCACGTGGCCGTATTCGGAACCGAATAAGGCTCCTGTGCACTGTCCGCGGTGATCTCTGAGCACAGAGCAAGGAGAAGAAATCCTCGAGCACCACCAGAGTGTTCCCCCTCGTGTGTGTGTAAATACACACCAAAAATACCAAAGAAATAAACACCTCACTAACAAGAGTCAAATAAATGAATAAGCTCCGTCGCTGCTTCAAATGTGTCAAATGATTTCGGGAGGTTTCGGGAGGACGCCGAGGGCAGGACAGCCTTGCCCTGAGGAACCACCGGGCCCAGAGATCGGGTTCGCCACATTTCTGAGGGATTCTGCAGAGCGAGGTGTCTGTGGCGCGGTGTTCGTGATTCTCCCAGGGACACGGTGTTACCGTCAGGAATGGCTTTTGTGTCAGCCTCAGCCTCCTAGCCGGGAGCAGGGGTGTTCCGCGGTGGGATTGCTTTGGAACCACGTCATCCGTCCATTTAGCAGGAAGTTAAACGTGCGGAGAATCGGGCCGCTGGATCGGTGCCCTCCCCCTTCCACCCGTGGGCCCGCCAAACGCCCTTTCGCTGGTTCCGGCAGAGAAGGGACCGGGGCTTCCCCACACACTTGCTCTGCAAGAAGCAGTGGGGACCCTCGGGGCCTCCACAGATGAGTTTCTGTGGCCTGACTCCAGCCGACCGGGCGGGGGTCACCCAGGGGCCTGCAACCCCTCAGACTGGGGAGGTGATGGGGATGTTCCAAGTTCCAGGGCTGGAGCAATAGAAGGAGTAGGGCAGGGAGGGCGTTTGCCTTGCACGCGGCCAACCCAGGTTCAATTCCCAGCATCCCAGAGGGTCCCCCTCCCCCCCAGCACTGCTAGGAGTAATTTCCGAGTGCAGAGCCAGGAGGAACCCCTGAGCGTCACTGGGTGTGACCCCAAAAGCAAAAGAAATATTCCAAGTTCCACCGGAGTACGGCTCGCACACCCGTCGAAGCTAAGGCACCACACCACACACACACACATACACACACACACACACACACTCGGAAAATCCGTGGATTCAGTGTCAGGCCAATCCTAGGCCCACCCAGCCGTGTTCTGAAAGGGCACATCACGTGGGGTCTGGGGCCATGAAAGGCAGGGGGGAGGGGGAGGAGGGAGCCCAGGGCTTCCTTCACAGCTCAGCCCCTCGGAGGGCAAGCTGGCCTGCAGGAAGTCCTGGCCAGGCAGCACAGGGGTGACAGACCGGGCAGGGCGGGTGGACACCAGCCAGCTCCCCAGCACCCCTGGGAGTGCAGCCCCTGCCCGCCGTGGGGGGGGGGGCAGTGCACGGGCCCCCACCCACCTCGAGCACCTGCTGTCTCCCCCCCCCTCCAGGCAGGGTCTCTCTATGCCCCGCCCACCCTGCTGTCGTGCCCCCGCCCCGCCCCCCCAAGCCCCGCCCGCGGAGGGGGCGCGCAGACTTACTGTGGCAGTGCCCGACACGGTCTGGGCGCCAGTGTCCCCCGCGCTGGGCTCCGGGTGCGACTGGCCGGGCGGGTACAGGTTCAACGTGTGCTCGGGGACGGAGGTCTGGCCCGTGTACTCGGGCGCGGGGTGGGGGTGGGGGGCCGTGTACTCCGCGGGGAGGCCGTTCTGGGGGGCCGCGAACTGGGCCGAGGCGTAAGGCTGAGCCATGGTGTCCGGGGCGGCTGCTGCTTCCTGATTACCCTGGAGAGGGGGAGAGGGGGGAGGGGAGCGTGAGTGGGGCCGGCCCGAGATTCTTCACCCGCGGACACACCGCCACCAGCCCTGCCCACCCCCACACCCCCCCATAGACTCCGGCGCTGCACGAGACCCTCCCCCACCCAAATGGACACCCCCCCCCGCTGAGCATCCTTGGCCGGGTTCTCTGGCCCCAGCCCCCCGTTACCCCCGCTGTGGGGTCCGAGGCAGCAGGATGGGGATTTTCCAGCCCCCCCCCCCCGCCCCACTCCTTCCTTGTTTCCTTCCCGTTTTGGAACATGTGGGCATGAAGTTGTCTCCAGCGGCAGCAAAGCCTTGATTTGATACTTAAAATGCCAAGAGAGATTAAATTGGATGTGTGTGTTCTTGAGAGGAGAGAGGATTCATCTCGGCGCTGGGATTTAATCAAAGTTTTATATGACTTGGCGCCTATAATGGGTGACGGGGGCCTGCTTCGAGCGGCGAGTGTGTCCATGTGTCTGCGTGTGCGCATGTGTGTGTGTGTGTGTGTTGGTCCCAGTGCCAAGGGGAAGCGATCGGTGGAAATTCAGGCCCTAATTTGGACAAAGATGACTTTCACTGGTCTCCCCATCTGATGTGGCTCCTACATTTCTGGCGCATTTTTTATTTTTTTTGGGGGGGTCACACCCAACGATGCCCAGGGGTGACTCTTGGTTCTGCACTCAGGACTTACTCCCAACAGTGCTCGAGCACTGTATGGGGTCCCTGGGGATCGAACCCAGGTTGGCCACGTGCAAGGCAAACGCCCTCCCCGCTGGACTATCGCTCCAGCCCCGTGGCTGCTACCTTTCTGGACTGGACACCCTCTCCAGTGGGTCACTGCTGTCCAGCCTATCCCGGCCTCCTTCCTTTCTAGGCACAAGGGGTGATACAACAGCCCGCCCTGCCCACCGCGGGCAAAACGCAGTGTGATAATTACAGTCAAGTCAAAAGAATTTTTTACAGCTCAATTCAAACGCTTCCATTCCAGGCTGCATCTATTTCCACCTCCACCCCCAGAGCTCCACACACACACACACACACACACACACACACACACACCAGTAACTGTAACCCAGGGTCCAACTTTTCCACGACACCCAGAGATGGGACTGCACCGTGGGGGGTGGACGCTCAGCCATCAGGCCCCCCGTGTCCCCAGCACCTGTCTCCAACCCGGGTCTGTACCCCTCAGGGCGTGGCTCTGAACCACACACACGGTTCCCAGGACAGACACTCTGGACCCCCAGAGTCGGTTAAAGCTTCTTGGCTACAGCCCCCGAAAGAAACGGGGAGAGTCGGTTTCTCCCTAGAGCGGGGGCCGTTACTGAGCGGGGCGAGTGCGGTGGGGACGGGCTGGGCTCCACGGGGCGGACCCCGCTGCCCTTCCTGGCACCCAGGCGGTCTCCCGAGTCCCCCCAGCACTGAGCCCAGCGTGCAGGGTCAGGAGTCAGCCCTGGGCACCCCCAGGTGTGGGCCTCCAACCCGAAATCCTCCCTCCCACCCCCAGAAAGGCTTTGCTGGCTCCTTCTCACTCCACCCACCCCCCCAGCTCAGGGAAGGCGTGTCCAAGGCTTCCTGAGCGCACCCCGGCTCTGGCGATCAACGGCGGCTGCTGGAAAGCTTTGTCTGGCGACGGGAGGGAGGTAGGGTGGGCGAAGGAGGAAGAAGTTGGCAAATGACTCCTGGGATAGACCCGGCCCACCGCTTGCTTATGTAAATAAAGTTTTATTGGGACACACACACACACACACACACACACACACACACACTCAGAGTCACGAGAGTCCTGAGGAGAGAGACGGGATAGCCCCAGAGCCCTGCGCCCTGAATCATCTGACTCTTTGCAGAAAAGAGTTTTCCCAGAGCTGGTGATGTGAACCGAGCTGGCTTGCAGGCCTCGCTGTGTTTGGGCAGGAAACAGACACCGCAGCAGAGCCAGAAGCACAGGGGGCGCACCTCGCCCCCGGCCCACAGGGAAGGCTCAACACCAACCCGCACTCCTGGCGCCCCCCTCACCCCCCACCCCTACACCGTCTCAGGAGGCTCAGGAGGGCGGACATGGAGGCTTTGGGGCTCCCTGGTAAGGCGTCCCCTTGGCCCTTCATGGGGGGAGCAGGTGATGGCTGCATGGGCAGCGCTCAGCGGTCACGACCCCAACGTGGACGGTGACGGGACCCTCGTGGGGCTGCAGGGCCCCAGAGGAAGGAAGGGATGTCCTCAGACACGGCAGGGCCCGCCGTTGGCGCTCGCTGGAGTCTGCAGGAGGGGAGACGCACCGTGGGTTCATCTGTCCTGCTTCAGGGACATCCCCAGCCGTGCTCGGGGTCACCCCTGGCTCTGCACTCAGGGGTCCCTCCTGGCGGTGCTCAGGGGCCCCTGCACGGTCCTGCGGGTAGAACCGGCATGCAAGGTCAGTACGTTGACCCTTTTGCTGTCTCTCGAGCCCCGGGACACCCGGTAGCAGATGACCAAGCCTCTATCACCTGGTCAGGGTGACAGTCCACGGGGACCAGAGGGGCCGGGGCCGGGGGTGGGTGGCTCAAGGCGGCCAGCCTGCCATTAGCTGGCTAAAGGGCTGCCGGCAGGCGGGACGCGTCGGCATAGCAGCGCGGGACATTTCCCGTGGCAAGCCCCAAGCTGGCTGTAGAAGCTCCTGATGCCACCAGGAGAAGTCACCCCGCCACACACACACACACACACACACACACACACACACACACACACACACACACACACAGGAAACCCCCACTGTTGCTGTCTGCAAACTCGCCCTTGGGAGCCCACCGGGAAGGCCACACCTTGGGCCCGCCTCTGCGGTACGCAGGTAGGGGGGGGCTCGGCCACCCTCCCGCTCCCGGAGTCCTTAAACAGATGTTGGTGGGCACCCCGCTGTTCCTTATTAACACTGACAGCCGTTCCGGAGAGACCCTAATTAATATCGCCAACATTTGCACTTTGGGCTAATTACAGCTAATATTGAATTAAGGTCTCTGCGCTTCCCATGGAATTCTATTCCACCTTCCCGTGACTTCCCAAGTCTCTGCTTCCTCCCCGGGGACGTCCCTGGGTGCTCAGCCCGACTGGAATGTGCTTTCTGGGAAAACCCAGACACGGGAAGGCACCCAGGCCCCTTCAGGGGAGGCCCAGGCCCCGGAGATCAGGGCAGCTGGCTCTGGTGGGTACCCCCAGGGCAACCGTCTCGAGTGGGCAGAAGCTGCCTTCGACACCCCTGCCAGACCCCACGGGAACCCCAAAGTCGGGAAGGGTGAAGGGACTCTGGTGCGGAGGGAGCCGGGGTGACGGGAGGGGCTTCTGCCTGGATTATTCCCCTGCGCCACCGAGGGACACCTCAAGATTGTGTAAACTCCACAGTCTCATTTTTGGCACTTGGAAGGAAGAAGAGAAGGACGGAAGGAAGGAAGGAAGAAAGGAAGGAAGGAAGGAAGGAAGGAAGGAAGGAAGGAAGGAAGGAAGGAAGGAAGGAAAGGAAGGAGGGAGGGAGGGAGGGAGGGAGGGAGGGAGGGAGGGAGGGAAGGAAGGAAGGAAGGAAGGAAGGAAGGAAGGAAGGAAGGAAGGAAGGAAGGAGAGAAGGAGGGAAGGAGGGAAGGAAGGAACGAAGGAAGGAAGGAAGGAAGGAAGGAGGGAGGGAGGGAGGGAAGGAAGGAAGGAAGGAAGGAGGGAAGGAAGGAGGGAGGAAGCCAAGCACCCCTGCGTTCAAGCTCCCCTTTGCCACTACAGAGCCGGGCAGAAGCCTGACACCCAGAACCTCTCTGAGGATAAATGCCACAGAAGCGCCCTTGTCCCCATCCACCAGGTCTCCGTCCATCAGCACGACTAGGCGACAGCCAGGGCGCGTGGAGCCCCCCAGTTACCCGAGACACCCCAACAGCAGACAGCCGGTGACCAGGAGCAAAGGATTATTAAAACGCAACCAAGCCAGACTCACCAAAGCACAACAAAATGCCATTTCAATTTAAATATTTTAGTGGAGCATGAAATAGGCACCGGAGCTTACTGCTATTTTAAGAGAAACGGGCATCTCACTGAGCGCGCCGTGAGCGGGCATGGCGACAGGTCAGGCGGCCCCCAGCCCAGCTCACGGAGAGAGGAGAGCTCTCAGCAAAGGAACCCCCAGGCCCCAGCGTTCTCCGGCGAGGGCCTTGGCACACAGAGTGAGAGAGGAAACAGGTAGGGTGCGTGTGTGTGTGTGTGTGTGTGTGTGTGTGTGTGTGTGTATGTGGAGTGTGTCAGCTTCCGCTGCGGCGTGCCCCCCCCCCCCGCCCCGCCGTGTAGATGGAGTGAGATGCTAAAGGAGTTGCAGGCACTCATCAGAACGCAACGAGAGGCAGCCAGCGAGACTCGACAAAATATAATATTTCAGCTCAAAATGGGGTGCAAATAGCGTTTCTACAGAAATCAGCTTCCCACGCAGGGGTGCCTCAACACCCCTGCCCGCCTGTCCCTGGGGCAGACAGAAATGGCAGGGGTGTGTGTGTGTGTGTGTGTGTGTGTGTGTGTGTGTGTGTGTGTGTGTGTGAAGCTGCTCCAGAGACACCAGGTAAACTTCTGGAACATTCTCACCCTTCTGGCTTCAGAAATGTATTTGCCCCCAAGCCCTGTCCTTGCCTCCACCACCCAGGATTCCGATGAAGGTCTGTCCTGGTGGGTCCAGCTTCTCTGCTAAGTGCTCACCATGCGGCAGGCTGACCGCCTCTGTCCACGCAGCCCTGGGACCAGCAGCGCCAGCAGCCAGCCCTCCCCGCAGTATCCCCGTCTTGCTGGCTGCTTGTTTGACTCGACTTCGGCCAGAAACCGCCCGTCTGCAGGGCAAGCCTGCTGGGCTGCTAAAGAGAGCAGCCTGGCCTGGAGGTCCCGGACAGCCCGAAAACGCCAGCCTGCGCCTTCCCGGCTGATGCGAACGCAGCTCCGCGCACACAGGGGCAGGAAACCCAGAGGCACGCGCCCACCTGGGCACACGCGCAGCCGGGCACAGGCGCACGCAGCCGGGCATACGCGCACCCGGGCGCACGCGCACCCACCCAGACACACGCGCACCCAGGTATACGCGCAACTGGGCAAACTCGCACCCGAGCGCACACACACCCACCCAGGCACACGCGCACCCAGGCACGCGCGCACCCATCCAGGCACGCGCGAACCGGGAGCACACGCGCACCCAGGCACACGCGCAGCTGGGCAAACGCGCACCCGGGCGCACGCGCACCCGGGCACCCGCGCACGCGGGCGCACACACGCAGGCACCGAGCACACACACTGGGCGCCCTCCCGCACCCTTCCTGGGCAGGCGCACACGGCACGGACAACGCAGGGAAGGGGCTCGGCCGGAGGAAAGGTCACAGTACCTGCCGCACCATCGCTCCTCGCGCCTCCATACACTCGACAGCTGTTCTGGTCCCAGAGCACAAAGCATCTGGCCCCGAGCCAGCCCCGGTTGCCAGCGCGGGCGTGGGAGGAGGGGGAGCCGAGGGCACCCGACTGACCTCCCCCTCAACATCTGACGACTCCCCAAACCCACCCCAGCTGGGACCGACTCCGCGCGCCGGCGGGGCTGAGCCCATCCATCACGGCCGGCCCCTCCCCTGCTCCCCATCCCCAGCTCCGGGGCGGGCGGGCGCGCGAGCCGATGATTAGAGCGAGGAGGAGGAAGTACGCGCGCGCAGCCGGGCTGCGTTAATAGCTGTTTCCAAACCGCGAGGAACGCGCTCCTCTGCATGGCCCCGAGCTGGAATTTTTCATTACTAAACTAAATAGAGGCTATATGCAAAGTTATGGGATCCACCAGCGAGTCGCAACTCTTCTATTTGATATTTTTCAGCAGGGTGGCGTGAGGGGGGGGAAGGGGGAGGGGAGGGTCAGACAGGGGACCCGGCAAAGAGACAGGGAAGGGGAAAAATAATCGCCAGGAACATGATCGAGGGAATGATTTTATACCAGCGCTTGCTTGGTTGGCTGCAAATGGATCCCGGGGCTGGCTGGAGCGGGCTGTGTGCGAGACTAGGGCTGGGCGGGGGTGGGGGGTCCCCTGCCAATTCCCTTGAGGTCTGGAGGGAGTTCAGGCAACGCTCTGAGATCCCTTTCTGGCTTCTGTGTCCCGGGGATACAGTGCTGGCCCCGAGCGCTGTCAGAGGTGATGGCACCCGAGTCAAGATCAAATCCCCACAGATCTCTCTCCCTCCCCCTGTCAATCACCGCCCCCCACACACCTCCACACACACACACACACACACCCGCCCCCCAGACCAGCTACCTACACGGATGCTTCCAGCACGTTCCGTAACAGGAGGAGCAGACTCCAAAGCCAGCTTCGTCCCCGCATGCGTGAGTGAGTGGGTCAGATGCAGCAAGAGGTTTCCCAGAAAGGGACCCAGCAACCAGCCCGCTACCCCCGGGATGGGACACGCCACGGGGACGCCGAAAGGGAACTCTCGCTCCCTTTAGCTGGGACTTCTGCCTCTGAGCTGCCGTGCCCTGCTTTTTCCTGCGCTCGGGGAGCAGAAATGAAACCTCAGACACACACACACACACACACACACACACACACACACACACACACACACACACTCACGTGCACACAGGTTCCCGGTGGTTTTAATGCCAAATGCTGCCTCTTTATTTAAAGCGGCGACTACTTTGCTCTTCCTTTATTCCTAAAACTACCATCGCCGCTGGAGTGAAATGTCAGCTCGGGGTTCTTTGCGTGCGTCTTTCGAGCACCCTGAGGGGGGATGCCCGTGGTCCAGCAACCGGCAGGGAGATGCTTGTCACCCAACTGTCTTGCTCTGAGAGAAGGGGTCCTGCCCCGCAGAGGGGAAGGGAGGGGGGCGCTTCTGCCGTGAGAAGCTGGTTCTGGAATGGTAAGACAGAGGCAAAGGGAATGGGTGAGAGGGGGGAGCGGTGTGGTGTGCGAGTCCGGTGTCCTGGTGGTCTGTCCAGGGGGCTCCTGGGGGCTTTCCCTGGGCGACTGAGTTCCCAACTCCCCGGGGTTGGGAGGAAAATGCAGATCCGCGGGATTGGTGCCTGACTTCTGTTTCTATTCCGAGTCACACTCTGGGGAAATCTCTGGGTTAGAATAAACCGTCTCGGCAGATTCCTGGAGGGCCAGAGGAGTTCCTCAAGGGCCCGCAGGAGCCCTCCACCCCCCCCCCGGCCCCCCAGGGAACTGGGGTCCCTGCCTGCAGCTCAACCCCACTGCACGCTCAGTGGCCATTTTTGACCCCCCCCCAGCAGTCCCCACCAAGAACTGAAAGGCCAGACTCCAGTCTCTCACTCAGCCCAGAAAAGGGGGGGCCCGGTGAGGACAAATTCCCAGGGAAGGGTGTTTTAGGAAAGCACCAACACGGCCACCAAAGGCAGCATCCTGTCCAAAGCATTCACGGAGACACTGTTGGGAGGACGTTGGTCCTTAGCAAAATGGAAGCCAGCGCCCCCGAGGGTATTTTAAATCTGGAAAATCAGACTCTAGGGCTTTTCTCCAGATTTTTAAGTCTCTGGGGCTGGGGTCCAGCCTTGGGTGCTAAAGGGGCCCCTTGGACGTTGTTCCCAGGTCTCATGCTCGGGAAAGCATCTGTCCCCAGCCACAGAGGGACCCCTCGGCTGTGAGTTCAGGTAGGGCAAGAGGGCACCGACGTTCTTCCAATACACGATACGCGGGTGGACGGAGCGTAAGATCCAGCATGATTTCATGAAATGTTCAGGCGGGTCGTGGACTGGGCCGCTGCAGAGCATCTTGGCAGATAGGGGTGAAATAAAAGAAAAGACCCCACAAGGGGCACCCCAGAGTTTGCTCCCACCTAGCCTGGCATTGGTGTGACATCTAGACCGTCACATCCAAACGCTGAGGAGTGGAGCATGGCGCCACCTCTGCAGTCACCGGACTCATGAATTCACACCCACACCAGCTCCTCTCCTCAGTGAGGCTCTTCTCATGCTCTAGCGAGAAACTACAGAAATGGGCTTTGTCATCTAGAAAGTTCTGTCGTGCTCTCGGCCTGGGTGGGGATAAAATCAGCTTCCATTCCAGCCCAGTGGAATGTGTCCACTGGAGGCACAAGGGCAGGCTTGTGGATGGGGCACCCCACACACCCCTCACGAGGCAGACCCCCCGCCCCATCCTGCTGGTGCGAGAATGAGTGAGGAAACGCTTCCCGCTGAAGGGCCAGAATAGGAATTTGAATCTGATCCGATCCTATGGAAGAAGTCC
>NC_073305.1:219451103-219466103 GCF_027595985.1 Sorex araneus
TGTCACTGTGATCTTCATGTGACAAGTGGGAAGATCAAAAAAGTCATCCCGTCCCCCCCCCCCCAAAGAAAGCACAATAGGGTTGGGTGATCACACGGCGGGAAGGGCATTTGCCTGGCACACAGTCGACCCCAGTTCAATCCCCAGCATCCCATATTGTCCCCCGAGCACCGCCAGGAAGGATTCCCGAGCTCAGAACCAAGAGTAACCCCTGAGCATCGCCGGGTGTGACCCAAAAAGGAAAAAAAAGAAGAGCACAATAAAACTATGAACCAACCCGACTCTGATCCCAAAGCTGGAAGCCCGGAACACATTTAAGTGCAGGTCCTTTAAAATTAGTTTTGATTTGTTTACTTTGAATATACGTCAGGTAGCATGGCTACAGGCGTGTTCCCATTTGCAGCCTTGATGTACAAAGTCAGCCCACCACAGCTCGGCGGAAATGGCCTATCCCTGACCTGATGCCACCCAGGGTCCCATCTTCCTGCCCCATCTTTCCTGCCACTGTGCTTTTGGTGCTTAGGGGGCTTCATGTAATTGCCACCAATGCCCCGAGACCCTCCACCTGTACTTTTGTTGTCACCCCCCCCTTACCCCTTCTCTCACCCCGGACTGGTACCCCCTATCTGTATGCCAGCGCTGAAGGCTTGGTATCATCACTCTTTCCCATGCCCTTGAACTATCCCCCCTTTAACTACAGAGGAGGATAGAGGCAGACCCTCAACCCAGATGACAAAATAACCCCTTGTATAATTAGGCCCCACAACCCATGCCAGGAAGGGGCACTGTTTGTCCACGGCTTTCCACGGCCTCGGACAGAATGCAGAGTCGGGGCGGGGAAAATCGAGCTGTTGTGAGCATGTGGCTGGCGATATCATTTCATTATTGCCGTTGTCCTCGCCCCGAGTGACAGCTGAGCTGCCTGCCTGTCGCACAGAGAGGGGTGGGCGGGGACAGAAGGGCTGAGGAACAGGTGGAAAATGGAACCACACACAATCGATATTTAGCAAAAAAAAAAAAAGAAAGAAAGAAAGAAAAGGAAAAAGTTTTGATCCAGAAATGCATCTTAAAATGATTGTTCGCTCAGAATTCTCACCTCTGGGGTCTAGAGACTTTCATGGTTACAGTTTCTTTACATTCACAGCCAAATATTTGCTAAAGGAGGGAAAGACGTTTCTCACCATTGGCACCACTGGGGAATCACATCAGCGTCCAACTGGATCCAAGATGCAATTCAGTGACTCACGCCACTGCGAATGCCACTACATTTAGCCTGATCCCCTAGAGGGAAACAAGGGCTTTTGCTCTGTCACTTCACTCTCTTCCGCACTGTGCACGTATGATCTGAGATAATAGCACGGGGTTCCACGGTAGCCCACCAGATGGTTTCATGATACCAGCTACGAGGGGGCACGTGGATTTGGAGAGAGGTAGCTCTCTTCCTAAAACTTGAGCACTACAGGGTGGTACCCAGGAGCTGAGAGAGATCCAAGCTCCACGTGGGGGGCTGGTGAGTAATAACACACCCCCCCACACCCGTCCCCCACGAGTCTCACGTAAGAATCTGGCACTGCCTTTGCACTGCTGGGAGCATGAAGCCTCCCTGCTAGATGGAGGAACATCCTGTGTCCCAGTGCGGTGATGTCGCAGAGAACAAAATGTTCCAGCAACAGAACAAGGTCTCACTGCAGCAACCGACCAATCCCAGAAGCAGACTCCGGTGTCCTGTCCATGGATGGGCCGGTTATTCCTTCTCACACCTCATTATGGAAACTGAGTGCCTGCCTCCATCTGACCAGAGACTGACCCTGCATCTCTGATCCGCATTTCGTCTCCGTCTCCACTCTCCTCTCAAAGCTGCATGTCCAAACTTGAGGAAACGAACCTCGAGAAGACAATAGGCACGAAGCAACCACAGTGCCCGCAGCCTCCCGTCACCTCCCCCTGCATCTCCGGGGTCTAACATTTCCACGGATTTGTCACTGTTCATTTCCGACAGGACTATCCCAACCTCTCGAAGAGGGTGGATGCTGGGAGTGTAGAATTTGTGTTCATCCTTAACGCTTCCTCTGATTCTACTTGTCATCAAGGGTTTTATCTAAGTAGCTGTTGATTCTCCTCACCCCC
Source organism: Sorex araneus (assembly GCF_027595985.1). Lineage (NCBI taxonomy): Eukaryota > Metazoa > Chordata > Mammalia > Eulipotyphla > Soricidae > Sorex > Sorex araneus. Next base: position 219,453,231 of record NC_073305.1, read on the forward strand.
AGAAAGATCGCTAACCTGCAGACAGAGACGGCAACGGGAGGAGACCAGGAAATAGGGCCTTGTCTTTCACTGCAGGTTGCAGGAGTTTTAGCCTCAAAAAGTTGGCCAATGAGAAGAAAAAAAAAGACTGTCATAAGATGAATTATGTTTGGACTTGAAAGAAATGGAAATCCGAGGGTCTGCCAGGGAAGAAGGACGATGAACTATGCATCCCACTGGGGAGACCTTGCTGCTTAGTCCATGTTATGTTAAGGCCTGTCCTGATGGGCTGAGAGGAAGGACTATTTTGTTTGTAGCCACAGTGGCAGAATCGATACACAGGGAGTCAGAGAAAGTGATGAGGCTATTTTTCAGAGCGGCAGGACCTAAACAACAGCCTTCTGAGATAGAGGCCGGGAGAATGCCCGTCGGGAAGGTCCTGGGGAGACAGGATCAGGTCTGTCGTTGGCTGCTCCTTTGCCTGCACTACCAGAATGTTGATTCTGTACCAAAAAAAAAAATTCTGGGGAAATCATAGAGTAAGTTATTATGGATGTTGCTGCTGATCTAGGCCAGGATAGAGAGGAAGCTAGAAGGAAGGAAGGAAGGAAGGAAGGAAGGAAGGAAGGAAGGAAGGAAGGAAGGAAGGAAGAGGAAGGGAGGAGGGAAGGAAGGAAGGAAGGAAGGAAGGAAGGAAGGAAGGAAGGAAGGAAGGAAGGAAGGAAGGAAGGAAGAGGAAGGGAGGAGGGAAGGAAGGAAGGAAGGAAGGAAGGAAGGAAGGAAGGAAGGAAGGAAGGAAGGAAGAGGAAGGGAGGAGGGAAGGAAGGAAGGAAGGAAGGAAGGAAGGAAGGAAGAGGAAGGGAGGAGGGAAGGAAGGAAGGAAGGAAGGAAGAAGACACACAGGAAGACCAAAGAATCATCTCAATTGGGGACCACACGATCTCTGGGGAGCCCCCTAGGGCAGCCGGTGGCGGGGGGGGGGGGGGGTTGTTCACAGGTGAAAATTGCATAGATATGGGAAGACAGCAGGAGACTAGGAATCCAACCAGCAGGGTGGAAGAGGAGGCAGAGGAGGGAAACAAGGTCACAAAAGGGCCATGTCAGGCAAAGGTGGGGAAATGCTGGTTTCACCCACACACCCAACACCCCCTTTATGCACAGAGCGACTCAGATGTGGGAACAGGCCGCGCTGAAAGGAGCAGGTGCTCAGTTTACTGAATGAAGCGGAAATGCCTTCTGCATCTTTTCCATCGCCCTCATCAGGGAGAGAATGAGAAGATTATTGGGAGCATTTACACCATCTCCGGGGTCTCACCGCCACATCAAGGCTCCACCCCTGTTCCCTTTAGCTCCGAGAAAGCCCAGCTCTAGGAAACCCAGCGACATGCTCAAGTTCCGTCAGCTCAGAGAGGTTTGCCGGCTGGGAGTTCGACTCTGGCTCTATTTCCAAGGCCCCCACCTGCCTCCTGTGTTTTCACTGGGCCCCGAGTGTTGGTACACCCCCAGGCTGCAGGATGCGACTCTGTTTCTTCCATCCCTAGTTCAGACACTTTTCCGCCAAGAGTCAGAACACGGGACATGATGCGAATCAGAAAATGCCCATGAGGGTCACTGAAATTCTCGCGAGGAGACGAGACTCTTCCAGGCTTCCAGATTCATGACGCTCCTCCTCAGCAGACGCGAGGCAGGCCTGGAGTCAGCACTTTGACATTCTTTTAAAATGTATTGGGGAAGGGTGGCCCTACCGAGGAGGGGCCCGGGGGCCACTCCTGGTGGTTTCCACCCAACCAGGACAGTGGGCCACTGCAAGGGTCTGAGGATTTGGTGCTGCGCAGGCCCTGCAGAACCCGGGACCACCAGAGACACACCCAGACGAGCTCCCAGGCATGCGGGTCACGGGGACCATGTGATGCCGAGAATCAAACCAGGGCTGGGCACACACAAGGCCAGGGGCATGATTCCCCGATCTCCCTCTTCTGACTGTCTTCAGAAGCAAATTCGGATCGAAACCAAGGAGTTCCATCTCCCCATCTGAACAGCCGACCCCAGTAACTAGCTCTGTCCAAACCCAAGGATGCCCGGGCCTGCGGTTCTGTGCCCGAGGGCGGGAAGCCACTGAGGAGTGACAGCGCTTCTCCCACGCTGGAGCTGGGTCAAAGGATCGTCTGTGCAGTGGCTAAGGACACGAGGCTTTAAGGAAGCCCATCAGGCTGCAAGCTGGAGGGACACAGCTGGGAGGAACAACAGGGAGGAGAAGAACTTAGAAAAGAAAAGGTTTCACGCTGGGATGGCAAAGGGACACTGTGGCAAAGACGGTTCTCACGCAGGGTAAGAACTGCACGTTGGAGGCAGGTAAAGGAACAAACAGAACAACCTCTCAGTGCCTGTCCTGCAAACCTTAATGCCCCAAGGGCAGGGGGCGGGGATGGCAGAGAGAGAGAGGAGAGGGAGGGGGAGACAGAGAGAGATAGAGAGAGACAGAGAGAAAGTGCCCTGCCCTAGAGGCAGCCCGGGGACACTGGTGGAGGGACGGTTGTTGGAACACTGTGTGACTGAAATCCAACCACGATCAGCTACGCAACTCTGTATCTCACAGTGACTCGATTGAAAAACAAAAATAGCAAAGGTCACATTGGAACCGGGTGAGAGTGATTCTCTGGAACAGGCGAGACGTTGGCTTTCCTTGAATAGAAGAGGCCCAGAGACGAACAGACGGAGAGCTCGTACCACGGTTCAGATCCCAGCAAGGCAGTCTGGTCAAAGAAATCTGGTCAAAGTGATCACTCTGTAGGCAATGAAACACTCAAGAAACTAGGACAGCCCTCGGTTCCTCTCGTGGGCACCTGGGTAGCCCGCACTGCGGGTGGCCACGCCTCTGCCCTGACCCCTTCTTCCTTGACTTACAACATGGCTATACTCTGGCAAAGGAATGGGATACCCTTGGTGTCCACCCCGCACAGGGCCAAAGGCAGTCCTTGCACATCACCGCATCAGGCATCCGGCAAACAGACGGAGAACAGTGTTGGCCGTGGAACTACCTCCCCCAGCTCTCCCCTGCAGTCTGGCCCGGGATCTCAGAGGCAGCCCTGACTGAGGAAGGGGTGGCTGTAGTTAAGGTGGTTCTGGGGCCCAGAGCGTCGTGAATTTAATGTTTGCCCTCGTGAAAAGGGGGAAAGTTCAGCTGCCAAGAAAGACCCAAAGATGAAGCTAGGTGAGGATGAAGGCCAGAGATTGGGGGCGGGGGATGGGGTTCTGGTAGGTTTAGGGAGCCCAGGGCTTTCTAGAAAATTCTGCAAAACCAACAGAGAGGGCCTGGACCGGATTCCACGGAAGAAAGACGTCCACCCGGGCTGCCCCTGGTTTTGGACTCGCAGCCTCGAGAACCCCGGAGCTTCATTCCTGTGGCCATCGAGCTGGTGGAAAGTAAGTTTCGGACTTTCCTCGAAGATCCAAGGCCCTCCTGTGTGCTGGTGACCAGAGGCCAGTGCTGAGGCCCTCTGGCCACTTAGGAAGTTGAGTCCAGGGACATAAATGCCCCCACCGGAAGCCCAGCTAAGAGGGACCTGGCGTCTGTCCTCTCCCTCTGGCTGTGGGGGAGGACCCTGCCCCCATGACAAGGTTGTTCCCCGATCTCCGAGATCTCTGCAGTTCCGGTCAGAGAAGCCGGAGCCCGTGAGGCCTGCCTTCGCCCCTCCGTCCTGGGCGGCCCAAGTGCCACAGCATGAGCTGTGCTGGGTAGGACTGATGCAGGCAGGCAGACAGGGAAAGGCCCTGGGCAATGAAAATTGAGATTTAACAGAGTCTCTGGGAAGGAGACTCTTAAGACTTGCAGAGTCAAGAAAACAAAACACCCAGAGGAAACCATCAGCGACCCTGAGGATAATGGACCCCTCCCCAGCAGGTTCCCCAAAGAAGACCCTCACCACTCCCAGCCTCCCTGGTAACCTTAGCAACGGACTTTTACCTGGAAAGAAACCCTACGTAGGGCAGGTTGAAGAAACCCTATAAAAGACACCTTGAACAAAAGAAGTGCGCCCATATGCTGCCTGAGCCCATGTGCAGCTTGCGCCCACGTGGCCGAGCACATGTGTTGCCCGAGCACATGTGTCGCCCGCATCTCCCTCTTGAGATGTGGACTTTCATACTTTTGTGTCTAAAGCTCGGTTATGTGCAGGGGCCTCCTCCACCCTTGGAGAAGCCCGAGTTCTCTCTTGCGCGTTACTCTTCCCTCTCTCTCCCTTTCTTATCCCTTCCTCCTATCCTCAAAAGCCTCTAACTAAAATCTGTTTTTCCTCACTGCTTGTCTACTCCTGAAATTCTTTTCCGCGAGCGAGACAAGAACCCAGTAACCCTGGGTCCCGGGTGGTAGAGGCGGCTGGGGAGAAAGTGACCGTCTTTCTCCTCCCCACCTCACATGTCACCCGTGGGGCCCCCCCACATCATTAGGAGGTGTTCCTGGCCTGCAAGATGCCCCCCCACATTCCCAGGAAAGGCCCCCAGCTGCTGCCTCGTGACTCGCTTGTTACCTCCGTGCTGCGGTGCTGAGAGTCTGACCGTTTATTTTTTGTTTGTTTTTGCACCACACTTGGCTCTGTCCAGGACTCTAGCCTGGCTCTGTGCTTAGGGACATTCCTGGGGGTGGGGTGGGGGGGGCTCGGGGGCCCATGTGTGGTTCTGGGGATTGAACCTGGGTTGGCCACGTGCAAGGCAAGTGCCCGGCCCGCTGTCCTAGCACTCTGGCCCAGCCAGCACAAAAACATCCTTTTTTTTTTTCTCTTTTTGGGTCACACCCGACGATGCACAGGGGCTCCTCCTGGCTCTGCACTCAGGAGTTACTCCTGGTGGTGCTCAGGGGGCCCTATGGGAAGCTGGGAATTGAACCCGGGTTGGCCACGTGCCAGGCAAAGGCCTTCCCTGCATGCTATCACTCCGGTCCCACAAAAACATTCTTGATCACAGAAAGCGACAGTCTGAGGGGGGAGAAATCCGGAGAGTGAACGTACCCGAGTCTCTCGAGTTGGTTTCTGGTGCTCACGAGGCTGTAGCAAGACAGCCGCTCGTGTGGCTCCCAGAGTGGCCCCTGGGCACAGCCAGCTCTTCAGCGCTCTGTGGGACACACAGCTGGGGCCATCTGGGTTCAGGGCCTGGGCTGGCCCATGGGAGGGGCTGACAGCTGTGCACGGAGCTGGCTGTGACCCTCTGACCTTGGTCCTGGTGAGACCAAGACGGGCCCGCCCTTCAGGTGGGTGCCAGGGGTTCCGGGTGCTCTAGGCTTGGAACTCGTCTGGCAGAGACAAAGTCACCGTGACCATGCATGATAACATGCCAGCACCTGTACTGCAAATAACCGGAGTGATAGCACAGCGGCGCGGCCGACCCGGGTTCGATTCCTCCATCCCTCTCGGAGAGCCCGGCAAGCTACTGAGAGTATCCCGCCCGCACAGCAGAGCCTGGCAAGCTCCCCGTGGCATATTCGATATGCCAAAAACAGTCACAAGTCTCAGAATGGAGACGTTACTGGTGCCCGCTTGAGCAAATCGATGAGCAACAGAATGACAGTGACAGTGACAGTATTGCAAATTGTAACGCCCAAAAGGAGAGAGGGAGAGACAGAGAGACAGGAAGAGAGAGGGAGACAAGAGAGGGAGAGACAGAGAGAGAGGGAAAGAGAGGGAGAGAGACAGAGACAGAGACAGAGACAGAGAGGGGGGTGCTTTTTCATAGAGACAGGCTGTGGGGGGGAGGGGGGAGGGACTCTGGGGACACTGGTGCCGGGAGACGTACACTGGTGATGGGCTGGGTGTTGGACACCGTCTGACTGAAACCCAATCCTGAACAGCTTTGTAACTGCTCACAGCGATTCAAGAATTCAAGATTCACAAGAAAAACAAAAAAAGGAAAATAAAAAAAGAGATTAGCCACCGACACATAGAAAGTCCTTATCCAACTAAGTCACGAGACACGATAAAATGTTCCAACATCACGGACAGCCTATTCGGCTTGATCGTTTAGGTTTTTTACATAAAGTGGTTTTTAACATCGTTGTTTTGGGTGGACGCTATTAGAAACATCTATGCATTTTGAAAAAAAACCCAAAGATGGGGGGTTTGATCCCCACGCCCTTCCCCCCGCCCCCCTGCCACTCTGCTCTGGGCCTGGCCCTTCTGGCCCGGTTCAGCGTCGGCGCCCACCGTGTGAGGATAGTCCTGCACTTCCCCAAACCTCAGCAGCTCCCGGGGCTCGGGGCATCCATCTAAAGTGCCTATTTGGGGACAGGCGAGGGAAAAGGCTTTTAAAAGCTTGTTTTAACTCTGTGTGAAATCAACTGGCTAATATTTATACTGGGCAGCTTTCTGCGAAGATGAAATAAACTCTCTGCAAACAGCCTGCAGAGCTCCGCCACGCGCCGAGTGTGAGGTCAGGGAAGAAGCCTTGAAAAACGGCCCGCGAAGGGGAAGGGGCTGCTTGAGGCGGCGGCAGACGCCGCGTCCGCGTGGGGTGGGCTTGGGGGAGCCTCACGCCTGATCGGAGGGGGCCGCGTGGCGGTAGGGACGCTCGCTCGCTTGCTTTTATTCCTTCACTCGTTCAAGAAGCCTCTCTCGGCTGTACTTGAGGCACTCGGAGATGCATTAGGGATACTCAGGGACACTCCGTCCACGGGAGCTGACCCCTCCCGGGCCCCGAGCCAGCATCTGCATTAAAATAAAGGAGAAAGTGGCTCCTGCTCCAAGGGAGATTAAAATATGGATAAAGTGTGTGTGGGGGGGACGGTGGGCTGTGAGCTGGGGGGGGGGTTGTGGCACTTGCAAGCAGCACATAGGATCTGCTGAGCACTGTCGGGTTGTGACTCCCGAGCACAGAGCCAAGAGTAGCTCCTGAGCATCAATATGTATGGCCCGAAGCCCCCCTTTACAGCCCCCCAAAAATCTTGAGACTCATTACAGGAGAGAGCTCGTGGGTGGAGCCAATTCTTGGCACACAGGCATGAGGTCCGGGGTTCCAACCCGCACGCTAGTAGACGGATGTACGGGGGAAAGAATGGGTTCATGCAAAAGCCATGTTTTACGAGTCTACACGGGAAGAACTGTGGGGCCCCCAGAGCAAGCACCCCATTTCAGACGTCCAAGAGGGACGGAGGGCTTCCTGAAGGAGGCAGCATTTCAGGTAAGTCGTAAAGGAAGCGCTTGTGGCAGCCGGGTGGGCATCCAAGGAGAGACGCAGACAGGGCTGGCCTCCGCGCCTCAGAGGACCCGGGGAACTGGGCGATACGGCACCGCGTGGGCAGACTCCAGGGCTGGCATGCAAGGCGCACGACAGAGGGAGGGGAGCAATGTCATGCAGAGCCGTTCCGGGAAGCGACGGCGGCAGTTCCGGGAACGACCAGAGCATCATGAGAGCTGCATTCCCGAAAGGGTGCCCGGGCCCCGGGGAGAGAAGACGGGGGGCGGGGGACGGGCGGGGGCGACGGTGATGGGAGGGACAGTGGCTGCGATCCGTGAGGGGACAGAGAGGAAGCGGGGCCCCGTCAAGGCACGTCTGTGTGCCACTGAGCACGCCAAGGGCTCTGAGCTTCACGCGTGTGGGTTCCCGTGTCCGGGGCAAAGTAAGTGATTCCGGAGATTCACTTCACTGGGGCTGGGATGAGCCTCCCCGAGCCCGCCCCCCGCCCCCCTGGCCACGCAGGAAGTGACTCCCTTTGTGGCCCCCGGCTTTTCCGAGAGAGGACCAACGTGGGAGCGTTCAAAGAACGTCTCCACAAGGGCCGCCCTGCCGGGAGACGAACACGAGCGAGCACGCCAGGTCCCGCCCTGGACTCCCCGCGCAGCGAGCACTGGCCGCATGCTCGGGCAGCAAAGGGTTGAGGTGGGTGATGACCACGTCACTCGGGAGCCCTGGAAATGACCTGAGGAGCCGTCATGCGGATTGACGACCTCGTGACGCCTCCCCAGGACTGACCTAGCTCTGACTGCGGTCTCTGGTTTAGGGGGGGAGGGGCCCGGCTTGCGTGTCAGGAATGGCTTGTTCCCCCCACCACGTTCTAGAAAGAGCGAGAGCCAGGAGTAAGCCCAGTCCGGCCACCCCTCCTGACACCCTCTCTGGGGGTCTCCAGATTGTCTTCAGGTGAGTCTCGCCTGCGAATGGGAATCTTTGTCAAGAGTCTAGAACAGTAAATCATCATCATCATCATCATCATCATCATCATCATCATCATCATCATCATCGCGAGTAATCACTTGGAATAGTCTGCTATGTTCCATGGAAGGTTCTAGGCGTGTGAGGACCAGAGACATAGCCCGGGGTGAAGACTATTGCCTTGCATGCAGCTGACCCGGGTTTGATCCCCAGCACGAGAGAGTTCAGTGAGCACTGCTGGAGGCAGAGCCCTGGAGGGCCCCAGGAGCAGCCAGAGTGTTCTGGATAATTCTAGACACAACCAGGTTTCCAGTAGCTTCAATTCTCAGGCCCTTGTCTTGAGCCATCAGCCTGGTTGGCTGAGAGTTTCCAGGTGATCCCTCCCAACCCCCGGCCTCCCAAGGACCTCTTAGGGGGGTTCCCCCGAAAAGAATCTGGGCAACTTGAGGGGAGAAGAGACTCTAAAAGGCACAGTGCCGGGCATCCCGGAAGGTAACGGCTGGGAAGGTGCTCTCGGTGGGCTCTAGAACATGAGCCGTTGCCGAGACAGGCTCTGCGGGACAGTTTCCTCCCCGTCGGTGCCTCCTGAGTTAGCGACCTATTCCGTGCTCGAGCAAGTCGCATATCCTGGGCTTGAGTAAGTCACCTATTCCGTGCCTAAGTCACCTATTCCGTGCCCGAGTAAGTCACCTATTCCGTGCTCGAGCAAGTCGCATATTCTGGGCTTGAGTAAGTCACCCATTCCGTGCCCGAGTAAGTCACCCATTCCGTGCCCGAGTAAGTCACCCATTCCGTGCGCGGGTAAGTTACCTATTCCATGCCTGAGTTAAGTCACCTATTCCGTGCCTAAGTCACCTATTCCGTGCGTGGGTAAGTCACCTATTCCATGCCCGAGAAAGTCACCCATTCCGTGCCCGAGTAAGTCACCCATTCCGTGCCCGAGTAAGTCACCTATCCCGTGCTGCGGCTGCGGAAGGGGGATAAGCAGGTCACCCGAGTCCAGGGCTGCTCGGGGTGGGGTCCAGGAGGGGACGTCTCGAGTTTCCCGTCGGTGTCCTGCACGCGAGTGTCGTCGTTATGGTGTCTCTGCCGGTGTTGTTGTTATTGAAAAGAGACATAACTGGATGTCAGTGTGGAGTGGGTGAAGGAAAATTTTCCAGAAAGAAAATAATTCATCAAAATCTAGCCGGGGAGGAGAGGAGCAGGTTGAGGGAGCGGAGAATAAATTTGACTCATCCCACCCACGAGCACAGTGGGCCTGGAAAATAACACACAGACCTACAGCGGTGGGAAGGAGGAACAGTCACCCCGAACGCTGCCTTCCAGACTGAGCTGAACTTCCACTTGGGTTCTCCTGCCCTCTCCTCCCCTCCCCTGCCCTCTCTCTCCTCCCCTCCCCTGCCCTCTCTCTCCTCCCCTTCCCTCTTCCTTTCCTTCTCCTTCCTTCCTTCCTTCCTTCCTTCCTTCCTTCCTTCCTTCCTTCCTTCCTTCCTTCCTTCCTTCCTTCCTTCTCTCCTTCCTTACCTCCTTCCTTCCTTCTCTCCTTCCTTCTTCCTTCCTTCCTTCCTTCCTTCCTTCCTTCCTTCCTTCCTTCCTTCCTTCCTTCCTTCCTTCCTTCCTTCCTTCCTTCCTTCCTTCCTTCCTTCCTTCCTCTCTCTTTCTTTTGCAGAGCCTGGGGTGGAACCCAGGCCTTACACTTGCAAGGCAAACACTCCCCCATCTCCCCGACAGGATTTGCCCTTCCAGAGTTTCCTTAGCATAAGGAAACTCAAACCTATACCGGACCATTGCAATGAGGCAGAACCACCTCTCTGTGTTCTTGTCCACGGCCCATGATGCTTGTGTACACCTATGGGCGTTCACCTTTCACGCGGCCAACCTGAGTTTGATTCCTCCACCACTCTCGGAGAGCCCGGGGGAAAAGTTCCATCAAACTTCCATGATTTGGAAATATTCTTTCTTTCTTTCTTTCTTTCTTTCTTTCTTTCTTTCTTTCTTTCTTTCTTTCTTTCTTTCTTTCTTTCTTTCTTTCTTTCTTTCTTTCTTTCTTTCTTTCTCTCTCTCTCTCTCTCTCTCTCTCTCTCTCTCTCTCTCTCTCTCTCTCTCTCTCTCTCTCTCTCTCTCTCCTCCCCCCATTCACTCTAAGGGCTTCCAAGCATCTCTGAAGGAGACTGTGCATGTGTACAAGATTTTAACTTTATGTCGTTTGGACAGCCACAGCTAATTATTCTCTGATGACTTCTGGAATCATCTCCCACCATGCCATCAATAATATCAATAGTCCTAGTAAAGTAAGAGTAAAGGAAGATTAGCTGTAAGCATGGGTAGGATGGCTTAGATATAAGTGTTGAAATATAGCCACCCCAAAACAATTGGCTGAAGGCAGGGAAGTTTGGTCAAAGGCTTCCACCGCCTTTTTTTTTTTTTCAATTCCGAGGACAGACACAAAGATGTGAGGATTGGGCCCAGCGCCCCCCTACTGACTCAAATTTCTGCAGAGCGTTTTTATAGTCTGCTGATTGGGCAATGGTGCCCAAAGAACTAAATTGTCTACTTTAAAAACAAAACACAAAAAACGATCTGGGAATCACTGCCGAATGCAGAAGCCAAGAAAATCATGCTAAGTTATCAGTTTATGGAAGAAGCTTGAGCCATCTCTGGGCACGGTGAGTTTATTGTCAGAAATAAAGCCGTTTCTGGGATACACAAGCATGAAAGAGGGTTCCAGGGCTTGAAATGTGAAAGATGTACTGCGGTCGAGCTTTCTGAGTCTGAGATTCAAGAGATAGGCAGTAGCTCTTAAGGGCCGGGGAGGAAAGTCAAAGGGCTGGAGCGTATGTCTTGTATGAGAGAGGTTTGGGTTCCGTCCCTGATGAGTGGCCGTTGGGCACTGATCTTGAAGCATCCCCTGAGCACTGTGGGGCTTGACTCCCCAATAAAATGAAAAAATGAGAAACAAAAGAATTTCCCTTCCCCCGCCATTCCCCCAAGATGCCGTGGAACTAAAATCAACTAGATAGAAGTGGCAAATTAGAAAATTCTTGAATTCCAATAAAATCAAGTTCTTCCTGAAGTCTTTCTTAGGTGAAAGATGATAGGAGACATTCTGTATTTTTCTGGCCAGAAAGACAGTACGGCCTGGAAGGGTGCTTGCCAGGCACACTGCAGACCTGGGTTCGATCCCCAGCATCCCACGTGGTCAGTCTCCTGAGCCTACCAGGAGCGACTCCTGAGTACAGGACCAGGAGTAACCCGTGAGCACCACTGGGTGTGGCTCAAAACCAAACAAAAAAAGGAAACATTTGGGGCTGGAGCAATAGTACAGCAGGGAGGGCGTTTGCCTTGCATGCGGACGACCCGGGTTCTATCCCCGGCATCCCATAGGGTCCTCCGAGCACCGCCAGGAGTAATTCCTGAGTGCAGAGCCAGGAGTGACCCCTCTGCATTGCCGGGTGTGACCCAAAAAGAAAAAAAAGGAAAGAAATATTTTCCATTTCTTATAGAAGTTTTAAAGGAGGCAAACTTTCCGCTATGGCTTATTAGGGGTGGTCAGGGTATGGGGGGAGGGGAAGGTTTGTGAGTTTGACCCTTGGGACTGCAGGTCCCAGTGATCTGCTTCTCTATCCACTGGGAAGAAACAGTAAATGGTAAACACCCATTAGCAGATGTCACTCTGCGGGGAAAAATCGTTCCCAAGGTCTGCATGTACCAAATATGCCATTATAGTAATAATAATAATGAAGTAACCTGTTAGGAATAGATTGAGAGAGAGAGAGAGAGAGAGAGAGAGAGAGAGAGAGGGAGAGGGAGATAAAGGGAGGAGAAGACACATTTCCTGAGGGCAGAGGCGGGCAGTGGGGGGTGGGAGGCAGTGGGGACGCTGGCGGTGGGGAATGTGCACTGGAGAAGAGACGGGTGTCGGAACATTATATGACGGAAATCCAATCACAAACAACTGTGTAACTGTGAATTTCATGGTGATTCAATTTTTTTTAAAAAAAAATTTTTAAAAAAGAGCCCAAGAGAGGCATATTCCTATTACGTAAAGGAAAATAAAGCAAACTTAGAGACCATTCGTGAGCTTACCTTGACTCCAGCCAAGAAGGGGAAAGACCACGAGTTCTGAGGGCAAAGAGGCCCCCGGCCCCCACCCCACCACGCTCCCCAAAGTTGTCTGCTACTCTCTCCATCCAGGGCATTCCCCGAGGGTCTATCTTGGGGTGTATGCAAATACACCCCAAGAGCAGCCTGGGTTTTCATTTCAAGCCCAACGGAGGCCCCTGCCTGGGACATCAAGTCAAGACTAGAAGGTCAAGTTGTAGCCACGCAGGCGAGAAGGGCTTGGGCTCAACCAAGGGGCTACGGACTGGGAGTGGCAGGACGGCTGAGCTGTGGCCTCAGCGTGACCTGGCGCATAACGGCCGAGGACTCGGCCTTCGGGAACCGGGATCAGGACCCACCGAGAGACAGTACCGCCAGGCGGGGTGCCTGCCTGGCACTTGCTCAACCCGCTCAGACCCCCGCACCCCGCGTGGCCGTCCAAGCCTGTGACGGATGGCTCCTGAGCACAGAGCCGGGATTCAGCTCTGAGCACAGCTGGACGCTACCCCCTGCAACCAGCCACCAACCAACTGGTATCAAATGTGCCGAACGATTTGGTGAGCTAGTCAGTGCTGGAAAACTGATCACTTTGTACCAGAGCGGGAATTAGGGGGAGATAAGCCAAGGGGACCCCTTCTTGGTCCTCACAGGATCCTCAGC
>NC_073305.1:219471103-219496103 GCF_027595985.1 Sorex araneus
CTGCACGGCGGCCAGCTGCCCTCGGGACTCAGACAAGGATGAAGACGTGAGGAAGAGGAGGCCAGAGACGGCACCCTCCGCCCAGAGAGGGGGGTGTGGGGAGATGGACAAGCCTGAGGGGGGGCTTGGCTGGGGTGCCCGGGAGTGGGCCGGGGGGGTGGCTGGGAGGAGGTCACGGACTTGTTATGGGAATCTGGGCCCTGCTGGGGGTCTTCCCAGCCCCCCCCCCCACCGGTGGGCTCCTTCTCAGACACAGCGGGACGCTGCTCTGGGCCGGATGGACACCTGGTCCGTCAGGTCCCGATGAGGCCACAGGCAAGCGGCTCTGCTCTGGGGATGATCTCAGGCGTGTTTCCCCCGGGCACCCCCGAATCCTCGGGCACCCCTCCTGGGAGACGGGGTCTGTCTGCCCGATGCTCTGACACGGCCATAAAGTCCAGACGGGCCTAAGGGACTGGCCCGGGAAAGATTCGCGGCACAGCGGAAAGTGACGCCCACGCAGACACCCAGAAGGACCCACAGACAGACACCCAGGAGCTCAGCGCGGGCCCCCAGGAAGAGGGTCGGACAGGGAACACGTCCGGCTCAGCCAGCTCCCTCCCGTCTCTGTCCCACAGACGCAGCCTTTGTCACCAGAAAGTGCCCCGCGGTGACAGGTGACTAAGGGACGTGGCTTGGGGGACAATAAAACTTCATTGGCAGAAATCAGGTGGCGCTGGCCCTGGCCTGGGAGGGCTCCTCGGGTGGCCTGGGGGGGGGGGGCTCCAGGGGGCTGAGGGCGACACTCACGAGCTGGAAGCCGCCACGGAGGAGCACTGGCCTGGGGGAGGTGGGGACCCCCCCAGAGGGGGTGTGTGTGGCTTCACCCGAGGGGGACAGACCCTCAGTTCACCCACCTCTCCTTGTCCAGTTTTACCACTAAAAAAAAAAAAAAGCACTGGCGGGTGGTGAGGGGGTGCAGAGACACCTGCGAAGAATGCCGATCCGGTTGTGACTCCACAGAAAGAGAATCCGGGGCTCGGCTGTCTGCAGAAGATGGGGGAAACTTCCAGCAATGTCCGAGCAATGCCACAGAGCCAGGCCGACCAGGGAGGGGCCTGCACAGCAGCCAAAAGGCAACGGGGGGGGGGGAAGGGGTGTCGGGGGAGCGACAGCACAGTGGGGAGGGCGTTTGCCTTGCACGCGGCCGACCTGGGTTCAATTCCCAGCATCCCATATGGTTCCCTAAGCACTGCCAGGACTAATTCCTGAGTGCAGAGCCAGGAGTAACCTCTGAGCATAGCTGGGTGTGACCCCAAAAGCAAAAAAAAAAAAAAACCCAAAACAAAAACCATTCAGTGCCTCCTTCCGTGTTGGTTAAAAAATAAAAATATTTAAACAAAAGGCAATCAGGGGAGTCTGCGCCATGAGCCCAGGAATATCCGAGTCTCTACTCCGGCATGTGGAAGGGGGGCGCTCTCTGACATGCGACCCCTGACCACACTGCCTCTATTTAGGGTGAAGGCTCTTACGGATTAAAACCTGGACGAGGCCCAAAACTCTATTCCTGAGAGACGAATGGGTTCCCTGCGTGCTGTGACCCTCTGTACAATAGAAATGCCAAGAACGGGTGGATCAAACCCTTTCCCCCCCCCCGTCGAGGGGCTTTTTCTCCTTTAGGGACCCCTGGAAGCTGTTTTGCAACCCCATGCCTCCCTGTGAGATGCCCCCAGACCAACAAACCAAGAGCGTCAGACGCCAAAGCCCATCATCCCATTTCTGCGATGTTTAGAATGATGGAGAGAATCCCGATCAGAGGGCGTGGGACAGGGGCTGGGGGGAGGGAGGAGGCAAATGGATCCAAGGAGACTCTTCAGGATGCAGAAACTGTTCCACATCTTGGTGGTGGTGTTCCACGACTTGTTCCACCCAACGCCCGATGTCGGTCCAGCTCTCCCTCCCGTGGCCACATTCCGTGGAGGGCAAACACTGGCGAAAGGCCCCGGTGCTGTCTCCAGCATAGACTATTCCAAGGAGTCCCTCAGGGCGATAAGAAGCCACCCTGATCTCCCCCGGGATGGATTCTCGTCCCGCCTGCCTTAGCCGGGCGCTGCAGCTCAGCCTCTCTCCCTGGGAACTGTGAAAGAGACGGTCAGAACATCCTTACGCGACCCCACCTGCAAGGCAAGAAGCCAGCCGGCCCACATCAGTCACACCCAGAAGACAATGGCTCTTCCTCCACCCTCACCCCAAACCTGCACCCTAGAAATTAGCCGACAAAGCCGGCTTGCTAGAACAGATCTTTACGTACAAAGCCCCCGTGATCTTCTATCCCTAAGAGCTTAGGGGGCACAAGGTGCCGCTCTATCATAAAGCACTATCCGCATCCCCCAAAGAGCCACCGCATTAGCGTCTTCTGACAGAGGAGGGGGCGGGGGTGTTTCCGGAAGAGAAACGATTTGTCCACGTTTTCTTGGTTTTGGTGCACACGGGCACCAATTCAGTCAAAGTCTAAATCCGACGCCTAGGCAGGAAGAAATGCCTTTCCCTGCCGTCCACGTCTGGTGCAGAGCCCGGTAGAGAATCCCAGGCACCCCCCCCACACACACACACACACAAAGCGGGGGAGGAGGGCAGGCTGTGTGTGGCTCGTCGGAGGACCACTGCATGCTTGTTGCATCCCAGCCCCAGGGGACCGGGTACCTGTCACGGGAGAAGGGGACCCTCAGGGAGTACGCGGGAAGCCCCCCAGGCTCCGCCCCCCAGGTTCTGGGCGGGCGGAGGGCAGGCCTGCACGTGCTGTCACTTCGCCCCGTGCAAGCCTTGCCCGGGCACTTGTCTCCCAAGAGATCTCTGCAGGCGTGGCCCGCTCCCCTCGCCTGCGCAGCCCCTCCCTTCTCGAGCACTGGGCGCTCGGGCTCCGGGGACAGCACAGCCCCAGCCCGTGGGCGGCACCTATTTGCATCGAGAACACAAGCCAACACAGCCAGGCAGGAAGATTCCTTCGCCCCCGTGGGCTGGAATCGCGGTCTCTCCCTGAGGGTGGGCAGCGGGGGCTCCCCAGCACCTGCTCCTCCCGGGCTCCCGAGAGCAGCAGCACGCCCGCGGGATTCCGTGAGGCTCCGCGTTCTGCAGACAGACGAGCCCCGCGCGCGCGTGAGGCAAGAGACCAGCGAGGCTAGTAGGCACCTCTCGCTAACGCACAACACAACACAAACAGGACAGAACCGGGTGGACGCCAAGGGGATGAGCTGGAGGGGTCCTGGCCGCCCCTTGATCCACGCCAGAGCCCTCACCCCGCCTGGGGTCCCCTCCACAGGTGCAGGGGGGTGAGGGTGCACCAATCATCATGGTTAATCACTTCTGAGCGTTCCGCCACCCGGGCACCTCGGCGGACACGTGTTCAACAGATGTGACATCAGCCGCTCACCTTGCTCCCGGGGCAGGTGGGGGGGGAATGGCACCAAGGCTGACCACTGTCACCCTACGGCAGGAAGACTCGCTGCCCACTGGACCCCGGCGGGCCCTTGTCCCAGGCAGAGCCTGAGCCAATGGCGTGTCCAGTTGTCCACGTCATAGTCAACCCAGTCGTGTAAGGAGGGGGTCAGGAGCCGCACGTGGCTTCTCAACTAACCCTGAAGGTCGTCACACCTCTCCCCCCCACCTGTTAACGGGACCCAAGGAAGAGCGACAGCCCTGGGGAAGGGGGTGTTATGGGATGGATCAAGGGGTGGCCAGCTCATGCTCATGCTTACTTCGGGGCCTTAGCTTCCCCCCAGTCCCGTTGTGCTTGTGTTATGTTGTGTGTTTAGTGAGCGGAGGCTACTAAGCCTGCCTGGTCCCTGCACCTTCGCCTGCTCGGGCTCGTTCTCAGAACGCTGACCCCTCGGAATCCCCTGGGCTGTGGCTCAAGCAGGGACCTCACTCAGGGGCCTGACTGCTGTCCCAGGGCTGTCGGAGAGGGGACAGGCCCTTCCCAGCCAAGGGAGGGTCTCGATTCAGGGGACAGCGGGTTGCTGCTGATTCCCCCCAAGGGGGAAACTGAGGCTTGGAGGTTCTTGCTGAGCTGATCTGCGGCCCAGAGAAAGCCGGAGCACCCCCCGCCAGGAGCACGAGCAAGGCACATGTGAAGCCGACAGCAACGTCCGCACGCCTGCACACGCCATGCACAACAGCCTCACCGGCCCTGGAATGCCCCGGGTCGGGCTGGGGCTGCTGGCTGGACACGCTGACGGCCACGACTCGCGCCTGAATGTGGCTTCAGCCTGCACCAGCGGCACCGACAAGCCCCCCCTCTGTGTCTTGCGTTCCAGCTGCATCAGCGCCCCGTTCCCTGTCTCACGGGGCACAGACGAGAGCTCGGAGGGAGGCGGAGACAGAGACCAGGAGGAGGCAGAGCCGTGAACTCTGGAAACGGCCGATCCTTGGCCCTCCCAGCCTCGGTCACACAGCGCAGTGGAGTGGACGCTGCAGAGAGGACACGCCCCAGCCCAGTTCCCCGCCACATCTCTGCGGAGAGACCCTCTGCCCCCCGGGAGGGCGGCTTTCTCCGAGAGGCGCCTGGTTCCCCAGCAGAGCCCTGGGGTTCCTCCTCGGCGCCAGGGCCCAGCGGGTCACTCATCACGATTGCTCACAGAGGGTTTCCCAGAGGCCCTTGCAGGCACTCGGGTGCCCGTGGAGGGAGGATTTCCGGGCCGCAGGCCTTGGGCTCTGCACACAGCTCTTGGCACAGAACCTGCTCCCGGTCTCGGGGCGAGAGAGAGAAACCGCAAGCAAAGAGGGGACTGGACGAGCGGCCGCGGGAGGCTGAACACTGGGCTCTGGGCTCTCAGGAAGCCAAGAGCACAGGAGCAGAACCTAGAGCGGGCGGCGGCGGGAGAACAAAGGACAGGTGTTGCCCCCGACCCCACTCCAAGGCCGCGGCTGTGTGTCCCCCTTTCTCTTCTGGATAGTTGTGGGGCGGTGTGGGGGGCACAGGCGGAGCCCGGACACTATTCTGCGCTAGCGATGATCTCCTTTCACTCTCAGCTGCACCCCGGAGGGGCAGAGGCCCCCTTCCCAGCTGGGGAAACTGAGGGCTGCAGGAAACTCAGTCCAAGGACTGGATCTGAGGGGGCCCAGCCCCCGCTACGACTCGTTACCGCTTTATAAAGACTGACCACGGTCAAAGGCAAGGAGACCCCCTCCTCCCGAAGCTCTGGAATCTTTGGGTCCAGGTGGCCCCCCGAGACCCAGGCTCAGGAGCCGATGGCTCCACACAGCTTGTACGTGTTTGTTTGTTCCAGCAGACGACAACGTGGCGGTTCTAGTCGAGCATCCCCGCCAAAGGCACGGGCTTTCGGAGCCGACTGGGGTCACTGAGAGTCACCCCGGACTCCAAGGGGGCCCCCACATCACACCCGCCCCAGATCTGCCTTTCGGCCACAGCACCGTGGAGAACCGGGGCACCCCAAAGGCTGGGAGCCCCGAGAAAGCCCCACCCAGTGGAAGGCTGATGGTGACTGTGGACACGCGAGGGTTGTCCTGGCTGACCCTGGCACCGGGCTCTCCGCTCAGAGCCGCGCTGGGGAGGGACAGCGAGAACACATCCCAACGCCAAGGCAAACGCCCGCTGGAGCCGCTCACACGGGTTGGGCCCCTTAGACAGGCAGAGAGACTCCCCGGTCCTGGGTTCGAGCCCCATTCTGGGCTCAAATCCCAGGTCTGGTTTGTTGCCCAGAAATAAGAAAACAGCCAAGCCTTGATGCCAGGGGGAGATGCCCAGGCCGGCCAACATGTCCCGTGCAGCACGGGGTGGGTGGAAGGACAAGCTCCATGAGCCCAGGGGTGGGGTCTCTCTCTGCTCCGCCCAGAGGCCGGAGGGAGGCTGGGCCGGGCCTCGCCTCTCATCCTAGCACGGTGGGTGATCGGATTATCTCCCCAGAGCTGACGTGCCCCCAGGGCCAACGGGTCCCCTTGACGCATTAATTCACAGATGGGGCCACCGAGAGCAGCAATAGGAAATGACCACCAGGGGCTGGTTCCAGGACTGGTTCCCGTGCGAAGGAGAGTTTCCAAATCCCTCGGCCACCGCTCGCAGTGCCATGGAAGTGTGCCTTCGATGTATGGCACAAATGCCCCAATGCCGGAGAGTGAAGCTTCGTGCTATCCCTCTCTGTGTAGACAGAAACGACAGGGCCGGCGAGCTAGCAACACCAACCCACTCCCCACAGATGGCAATTCTGAAAGCCAGTCGCTCTTCAGCAGCCTTCAAACCCTCCAATTCAATTCACCATCAGTGTATTTCTTTTCCCTTGCTTTTTGGGTCACACCCGGTGATGCTCAGGGCTTACTCCTGGCTCTGTATTCAGGATTCACTCCCAACAGTGCTCGGGGGACCCTATGGGATGCTGGGAATCGAACCCGAGTTGGCCACATGCAAGGCCAACGCCCTCCCTGCTGTGCTGTGGCTCTGGCCCCATCATCACTGTGTTTCTCCCCGGGGCTTCCCTCCGCCTTCGAGAGCTCATCCCGACTCATCGTGTCCTAGATTCCCACACACGGTCCAGCCTTCCCCACCACCCGTCTGCCCTCCCGTTCAAATGTGCTCAGGAAAGACATGTCCCCCCCGCCCCGCCCCTATTTCTACAAGGCTCTCCCCTCAGTCCCCGTTACCCATGAGATTGGCCAGGTTTTCACGGCTCAGGGCTCATCGGAGAAATCTTTCTCGGAATCCTCCTCCCCTCTGGGGTCTCACTTTCCCCCCTGCCACTGGCACTTGTCCGCATGCTGTGCTTCACGGTTCCTCCCGCCTGGCCAGGGGCGACAGTGCTGGGTTTAGTTGGAGACCCTATTTATAAGGCTCACTGTGACCAAGAGGGTACTCTAGAGATACTAAATATGTTAGACCATGAATAAATACCAGAGTGGCTACACAGCAAGCATCATCCCCTCACCCGCCCACACATAGGAACATCCCCAATAGATGTTCCCCGTCCATGACACGGTCTCCCCAGCATGCCCCTGCCTCTACAGCGACTGAACTGATCAACACAACCTCTCTGGGTAGGCGGGCTCAACAGGGCTCAAAAGATGAGACCCCCAGATGGACCGTGTATTCCCACGTGTTCGCGTGTGTGGTATGTGTGTGGTGTGTGTGTGGTGTGTGGTGTGTGTGTGGTGTGTGAGTGTGTGTGTGTGGTGTGTGTGTGTGGTGTGTGGTGTGTGGTGTGTGTGTGCAAGTGGTGTGTGAGTGGTGTGTTGTGGTGTTGTGCACATACGTGGTGTATGTGTGTGGTGTGTGTGGTGTATGTGTGGTATGTGTGGTGTGTGAGTGTGTGTGTGGTGTGAGTGTGTGTGTGGTGTGAGTGTGTGTGTGGTGTGTGAGAGTGTGTGTGGTGTGTGAGTGTGTGTGTGGTGTGTGTGTGCAAGTGGTGTGTGAGAGTGTGTGTGGTGTATGAGTGTGTGTGTGGTGTGTGTGTGCAAGTGGTGTGTGAGTGGAGTGTTGTGGTGTGCGCACGTGTGGTGTGTGTGTGGTGTGTGTGGTGTGTGGTGGGTGTGTGGTGTGTGTGTGGTGTATGTGTGTGCAAGTGGTGTGTGAGTGGTGTGTTGTTGTGTTGTGCGCACGTGTGGTGTGTGTGTGGTGTGTGTGGTGTGTGGTGGGTGTGTGGTGTGTGCGTGTGGTGAGTGTGTGGTGTGTGTATTGTGTGTGCGTGTGGTGAGTGTGTGGTGTGTGTATTGTGTGTGCTTGTGTGTGTGTGTGCTTGTGTGTGTGTGTGTGTGTGTGTGTGTGTGTGTGTGTGTGGAGAGGAGCGGGGGCAGAGAATTACTTTCACAGGCGTCTGGACTAAGGCCGTCAGCCTGCTGAGACCCGCGGCCGCAGTCCCTTCATGTGAGAAGCGGGGGCACAGAGAGATGAGCGAGGGGACGGCCCCGCGCGCAGATGCCGCCGCCCAGGGAAGGCTCCTGCTTCCCGGCCACGGACAAGGGCGCACACTCAGCGCAGCGGGCCGAGGGGCACAGGACCCTGCACCCGAAGCCCTGGGTTTGATTCCCGACACCACCAGCGGGGACCCCTGGGCACAGAGCCGGAAGTGGCGCCCGAGTGCCCCCAGGGTGGCCCCCACCCCCGCCCATGAAAACAAACAAGAATCCCTGCCAAGAGACAGAGGCTTGGGGTGGGTGCAGGTCTCTCTGCCCCCATTTCTGAATGCTTAAACAGAAAAAACAAAAAGGGAGAGTTCCGAGAGCAACAAAAGGTCCTGGGTTTGAGTCCCGCCAATCAGTAACTCAGGCGTTTTCACTAGAGTAACAAGAACGCCTCCCCCCTAAGAAATAATCCCTTATTCAATGACGCATAACTACCCTTCGCACAGTTCATAGGAACAATGGTCCGGCCAAGACTGCCCCCAGTAAAAATAATCATTTCATTATAGGGATAGCCACGGCCTGCCAACCACTCAAGTCCCCAGCTGGAAAAGGGGAAATTCCCGGAATTTGAGAACAGTCACAGATATCTTTTGAACCAGACGTTCCTCAGGACGAACGGGCAAAGGAGACACGAAGATCCAAGAGGATGCAGGCCGGAGAGGCTGACAGAGAGAAGGAACTCTGCTCTGCTGAAACGGAAGACAAGGCCCAGCCCCCAGAAACCCGGGTGACTTTCTGTGGTGTGGACAGTTTGCTGACCACCTGGGAGGCACCTCACCGAGAAGTGACCAGCAGACGAAAGGTCACGGGATGGGGCACTTGGGTCAAGGAGGCCGTGTCCACTGAGCCTGCCTGCCAGGGGGTGAGTAATGAGGGAACCAGTGGGTGAAGGTCCTCCAACGACCTTTTGCCAGGGCATCGTCCAGCCCTGGAAAGTGAGAGAGAACTTGACGTCTCCTTAATGTTTTTTCCTTCTCAGATAAAAAGGCAAAAGCTGGCAAAACGGTAAGAGCTTTGTCCTTGGCCCTCCCTGCAGGAGGCAGTGATGTGGAGCCTGTCAGCAGCCCTCTGCCCTCCCCAGGAGAGGCAAGGTGAAGCCCGTCCGAGGTGAATTACAAAATAACTGAATGACAAGAGACAGTTTTGATAATGGCCCCCCCGCCAATGCGTCCCAGTGCAGACCACTCATTTAAGGTTTCTCCTTATGGGCAACACATAAGCCCTTCAACTTGGCTTTGGACGGACCCACTCACCGGCAGTTAGTTTTAAGTCACTTTTAGGAAACATAAATGCAAACGGACTCAATTCCTGAAGTTGAGAGCTTTAAGCCACATTTAGTAAAATGTCAGCATAGGCGCTGGGGGAAAGGCAGCTGGGATAGAGAAGGGAGAAGGCAGCTGGGATAGAGAAGGGAGCACTAAGTGATTGATGCTGGGAGGGCTCGCTGGGGACGGGAGAGGCGGGCTAAAAGGAGACTATGGACCCAACATGATGGCCACTTAGTGCCTGTATTTCAAACTCACCCAAAAGGAGAGAGAGAGTAAGAGGGAATGTGCCTGCCGCAGAGGCAGGGGTGGGGGGGGGTGGGAGGAATACCGGGAGTATTGGTGGTGGAGGGATGGGTACTTGAACACTGTGTGGCTGAAACTTAATCACGACAGTTTGTAAGTCTGTAACTGAAAGTTTGTAAGTCTGTAACTGAAAGTTTGTAAGTGTAACTGTACCTCATGGTGATTCATTAAAATAAAACTTTAAAAAATAATAAAAAATAAAAACCTTCCCAAAAAAAAGTTGGCATAAACTACTTCTGAAATTACCCCGATCATTTATAATTATGGTCAACTCAGCTTACGTTGGAGACCATCTCACTTGAGGGTGTAATCTGGAAGCCTCAGAACTGCAAAGAACATTAGATATTCACCACTCAGGGGACACCCTTCTCCACCACCACAAGGGCCAATTCTGTCATCTTAGCACCACCCTTCCTGGACAGTCACAGCTCCGCCACTTCTGCGTCTTGCTCTCCTTCCTTTCATTGGGTCCCCAGAAGCTGCCAGGAGCGATTCCTGAGCTCAGAGCCAGGAGTAAACCCTGAGCATCACCGGGTGTGGCCACAAAACCTCAACGAGGGCTTCAACCCTAGCCCTCGATGGCTGAGCTGCAAGTGCGCGCCCATTGGAAATGCGCTTTCACTGATTTGGGTTTCATTGTCTCCGCTCTTTAAAACGTTGGGATGTTAGGGTGCGGGGAGCGTGAATCCCAGGATTACGGATTCAGGTCCAACCCGCAGTGGTTACTGGAGTCCCAACACTCAGACCGTATAGAAGCCACAATAAACCAGGAGCTGAGACCGATGCTCTTGTGAGTGTCTACTGACATTTTTGGGGGGTCCTCGGCCCTATTTTTCACCCAGCCCCCTTCCTCCCAGCCCTGGGGGCTGTTAGGGGAAGAGAAGGCCCGAAGGGAGGTGGGGTGGGATGGGGAGAGATTCTCCCAATTCCACCCTGAAACCTGAGGTTGGCCTCTGGGGTCCCGAGAATTAAAACCCAAACCGCGAGCTTGACTTGCATGTCGGTGCTGTCATCTTAATAAGGGGAGGGTCGCCTGGGGAACCCCAGGAACACGCCACTCAGGCCTGACCATCTGGAGCCCGCCTGGAATCTGTCAGGTTCAGTTAGCACATCCCCTCTCTGGGGAGGCAGCCAGGCGGGCGTGTTCGGGGCGGGGGGTGGGGGGGAGCGGAGAACACGAGGCCAGCAGGGGCTGCTGGGAGATTGAAGTTAGTGCAGATAGGAAGCCAGATGCTTCGGCCCTTCCTGCCCCCCCGCCCCCTCCCCGGGGACTGCTTCTCACGGGCCCAGGGACTGCTTTAGGGCTGTCGGGGCCAAAGGGACTGAAGTAGCCGTGAGGAGTGCACGGGTTTCCGGATGGAGCCACAGGCCCATCTCTCTCCGCTGGCGGATGGAGCACTTTGGCAACGACATCGCGTTAACGAATTTGTTCCTCGCTCCTTCACTGCTGAGAAATATCTACCATTTTGGATCCCTGCAAATGCGCCGTTTGTGGGCGGTCCGTTTGGGGGGGCCCTCCTGTGGGACAGATCTGGGGGACCAGAAGGAGCGAGAGAAGGCACAGGGTGTGGGGCGAGGGGCCGGGGAACGAGGGGCAGAGGGAGCCTCCCCAGGTAGAGAGCTCCGGGCTGCTCCTGCCCCAGACTCCGACCGGCGGGGCAGGAAGCGTCCGGGACGGCTCACAGCTCCCCAGGGCGACCCGGCTCTGATGCAGGACCAAAGGGCAGCCCTGGAGAAGAGAGGGCAGGGCCAGAACCCAAACCGGAACCCGGGCTCGGACTCTTCCTAGGGGATTCGGCAGAGAGGACGGATTCAGGCAGGCCCGGGACTGGCTGAATTCCATGCCCTTCCCATGTGGCCTCAATCATCTCTGCAGGGCGCTGGCAGGGGACCCTCCCTTTGGACGGACAGCCCCTGCCTCTCCTGGGCGCTGGCAGGGGGCCCTCCCTTTGGACGGACAGCCCCTGCCTCTCCTGGGCGCACACTGGGGGGGGCGGCGGACTCTGATAGGCTGAAAGGATGTCGAGGGCTCTTCCTCCTGGAGCCCAGGGAACCGTGTGCAGTGTGAGATGAGACTGATGCTCCCGTGAGTGGCAAACTCCCAGGAACACCCAGGCGTGACCCCTGCACGCCCAGTCAGCAGGCGAGGGAGACGGTCTTTGCTGCCCACTGGGTTCGACCAACAGGACATTGAGCCAGGTTTGCTTTCTGGCATCGGAGGAGCCGTGCAAGCCCCACTCAGGGGTCCGTGGCCCTGGAGGGCCCCCGAGGGATGGACCCCATTTCCCAGGGACAGCAGGAGAGTGACAACCCCAGACGGGGCGTGTCACCCACTGCCGGCCAGTGGATTCCCACGGGCGGATGGGGCAGGGTCAAGAGATGGACTAAGGTCTCAGCCCACGCTCGCAGGGGGAGGGATCGAGCCCCGATGGTTGCACTCCAGAGCTGCGCTGAGCACGAGCCCGGCGCCTCTGAGACAGGGACTTGACTCGGTTCCTGGCACCCACTCAGGCTGGGGGAAGGAGCCCCCTCTGTCCCCCAACTAAAGGGCTGCTGGACCCCCAGGCGTGCAGGTGGAGCCGAGCTTCAGGCGCTACTTGAACACCTTAGAGCACTCAGTTCTCAGTTCCAGGCAAGGAAACTGAGGCACAAATAGATGTGATGATGCGTGAAGAGTCACACAGGCAGTAAATCCCCCGGCCAGGATAAGACTGCGGAAACAGGCTCCAGGAAATAAATGATCGTAGCTCCGTCTCCACTGGCCACATGGTCCCACTCAGTAAAGAAAGGAGAGTTGGATGTTTTCACGTTCCTCTCTGGCCGTCCCCACCCAGAAGCTCGTGAATCTCTGGGAAAGGGCAGACGAAGGGTCTCCTGGGCTGCCGCGGGAGACACAAAGACCCTTCAACCTGTGTGTTCTAAGCGCCTGCAAACTCCCAAAGGACCCTTTGGCCTCAGGAGCAATCCCTCCCTGCAGTCCACACTTGGTGAAGTGGGGGCGTCAATTACAACAGCCTCCGAGGGCACGCGGGCCTTGTCAGGAAGTTGGTGGCTCAGAGCGGGTACCCAGAGCTACACCGGCTCTGCCCAATCACGGATGAACTCAGAGGAGAAGGAAGGGATGGATTCAGTTAACAAAAAACGACGTTCATGGCCCGAGACCCCATGCAAAGAACTCAGATGCCACCAGAAGCCACCAGAAGCTTTGTACGTCCTGGCCAACTGCTTCCTGGGCAGCACCGGGCTGACCTCCCCCCGCCCCCCACCAAAGTCCAGGGACCCAGCAAGATTCTGCAGAAGCAGCAATGCAGGAAGTGCAGGGCACAGTGTCATACCCCAATCGCACCAGGGAGAGGCGCTGCAGCCAGTGGAAGCTCTTGGGGCGGCCTTTCCCCCGATTGCTCTGGGGGGGGGGCACCGTCCCCTCACACTCCTTGAGCCCACCTGGAGGGAGAGTCCACCCCGAGTCAGAGGCTCACCGAGAAGGATCCTTCCCCACTGGCCGCTGCAGAGAGGGCCAGGGGCAGGTCATTTGTTCGGTAGCTTCGCAGTGGAGAGCCAGGGCAGAGGCGGTTAATGGCTTAATGAAAAGATACGATTGATTTCTAATTACGGCCTCAATTGTTTGCCTGCTAATAGGAGGCTCCAAAAGGTGCTGGAAGGGGCTCAGGGAAAGTTGGACGGCCAGGGGCTACCTGGGACTTTGACAGGACCCGGGAGTCACTGTCCCTTCATCACTGGAGGGGCCTCAGGGGACCAGGATGGGTTCATGTCCACACAGAGAATGTGGGAGATCGGGGGACGTCAGAAGAAACTGGTAGACGTCGGGTCCCTCACCCCCCGAATCACAGCCCTTAGGTGCAGGGGTGAAGCTTAGAAGGGAGCGGCCGGGGTGAGAGGGAGGCCGAGGGCAGACAGGCCGACTCCCCGCCCAGGAGCCGCTCTCCTCCCAGCCCGTGGGAGCTGCTGTTCACCCCCTCCCAGACGGACCCGCCAACAGGGCTGTTCTTGCCCTTCACCTTTCCCAGGGGTCAGGGGGGGCCAGAGGAACTCAGAGCTCCCCCCAGACTTGGTGGAGCAGTGAAAGCCTGATGTATGCATCCTTCACACCCGCAAGCCCGTGACTGTGGCCCTGCCCTTGCTGTAGAAGCAGGTGCAGACATGAACATGCATGAAATTCATGTGTAGACACACATGAAAATGCACCATGTCCACAGACCTCCCCAAGTCTCCCACTGTTCTTTGAGTCTCATGCTGTTGACAGCTAAGCAATTCTGTGCATCACCTATTGCTATCTGCCTTTTACTATTATTATTATTATTATTAACGAACTGGAGCAATAGTACAGTGGGTAGGGCATTTGCCTTGTACGTGGCCGACCCGGGTTCGATTCCTCCGCCCCTTTCCAAGAGCCCGGCAAGCTACCAAGAGTGTCCCACCCGCACGGCAGAGCGTGGCAAGCTACCCATGGTGTATTCAATATGCCAGAAACAGTAACAGCAGATCTCACAATGGAGACATTACTGGTGCCCACTCGAGCAAATCAATGAACAATGGAGCGACAGTGCTACGACAGTGCGACGGTGCTATTATTACTACTATTATTTTGCCATCCCCCTGCTCTAGGATTCGATGTGATGTATCCAGTGCTCCTACTTAGGTAAATATTCATGTCGAGGAACTCTCTGGAACGGTCCACAAAATGGGAACAGACCTCCCTGTGAGGGGAAGAAAGGGCAGCTGCAGAGAGGGGCGGAAGGAGACAAGTCCCAGAAACCCGACGGTGGACATTTGCACTGGACGCCACGTAGCTGCGATGCTGGAAACGAAGGATTTTACATCAGACTAATGCCGTGTCTCTCTGGGCAAGTAGCCCCGGATTCCAGGCCCCCAATGAGGCGGCGGTGGAGAAAATTGACTTCCCAGTGAGTTGACCCGCAAAGAATGCCGAGTGACAGGTGCGAGAAGGTGCGATGGGGATGGAAACTTGGTGCTGGGAGCGCAAGCCCCTCGCCGAGCGCCGGGGAAACCGCACGGGGCGCGGCAGACCCTGCCACGGAGCCGCGCTTCCGTGGGCGGCTCTCGCGCTCGGATTCGGGGGATGCTGCTACTGTCCCTCCCGGCGCTGCTGAGAGAGAGGAGACCTCTGATGCAGCCTTCGCACTCGGGCTCCTTCCGTAGATGACAGCTCTTCGGCAGAACGTGCAGGGGGGCGGGGGGGAGAGCCAGACGCAGGCGCGAAGGTGCGGGAGGGAGACCCTCGTGTGCACCCACAATCCTCCGGCCCCCCCATTCTCTCCGTCTCCCCCAGCTCTGCTCTGGGGAAGAGCCTGTTCAGACTCCTGTGCCTCGGCCTCTCCGGCCTCTATTGGTCAAGGCTGGAAAGGTCACTGCATGGGGGGGGGGGGTAATCAGCCAACGATGCCTTTTCCCTGCAGCTGTGCCAGCAGCTGTGGGCCAGACCCCAGGGCTCCCGAGAGTAGCGTCACTTGCCCCCCCGCCCCCCGCCGAAGGAAAGGAGACGGGAGCTCTTCTCCTCCGTCCCTCCCACTTTGGAGACAAGAGCGTGGAGAGGGCAGATCATACTCAGTCCAGCCTTTCTGGATTCTCCGTATTTCTTTTTTTTGTTTGTTTTTTTGCTTTTTGGGTCACACCCAGCGATGCACAGGGGTTACTCCCGGCTCTGCACTCAGGAATTACTCCTGGCAGTGCTCAGGGGACCATATGGGATGCTGGGAATCGAACCTGGGTCTGCCGTGTGCAAGGCAAACGCCCTCCCCGCTGTGCTATCGCTCCAGCCCCTCTCCTTATTTCTTAACTCTGCCCCAGAGCTTATGGGTAAAGGCGCCCCCACCCACCCACCCTCTCTCCTCCTTGGCTACAAATGAGGGAACATCGTGTCTCGCTCTCGGGAAGAGCAAGTGACAGGGGGAAGGAAACTGGGGCTCAGGAGCACTTTGCATCTCTCGGGCGTCCTGCCGGAAGGCTCGCGCACGGTGCTGAGTTGTGTGCCCCCCCCCAACCCAGCCAAGTTGCTGCGTGAGCTTGAGCCCGTCTGTGCCAGCGACATCTGGCGACAGGAGCCACAGTTCCAAGTGCCTGTGTCTTTTTTTGTTTGTCTGTCTGTTGGTTTTGTTTGGGGGCCATACCCAGCAGTGCTCAGGGCTCACTTCTGGCTCTGTGCTCAGGAATCATCCCTGGTGGTGCCCGGGGGGGGGCCCTATGGGACGCCGGGAATCGAACCTGGGCCCGCCATGTGCAAGGCCAAGGCCCCGCTCACTGGAATATCACTCCAGCCCTTTATCACTTTAAAAATTTAGCTTGGGCAAACTCACAAGGTGCTCTCAGAGACATGGGGCTTTGGGCAAGAGCCAAAAACTTGACCCTTCCCCTGTGAGGACCAGTTTCATGGTGACCTCTCTCTGCAATGGACCGGGAGACATGCACAAAAGGAGGGCAGATGTGTGCTCCACGCAGTCACGGGAAGCTCCCCCAAGAGTGGCTGGAAACGTACATGACACAGTTACTCTGGTCAACCTTAGAGAGGTGATTGCAGGAGAGAGAGAGAGAGAGAGAGAGAGAGAGAGAGAGATTGCAGGAGAGAGAGAGAGAAAGTGGGGTGGATGGATGGATGGATGGAGGGAGGGAGGGAGGGAAAGAGAGATGGAGGAATGAAAGAAGAGAGAGGAAAAGAGAGAGAGCAAGAGGGGGATGGAGGGATGAAGGGAGGGAGGAAGGGAGAAGGGAGAGATGAAGGGATGGAGGGAGAGAGGGAGAGGGGGAGAGAGAGAGAGAGAGAGAGAGAGAGAGAGAGAGAGAGAGAGAGAGAGAAAGTGCCTGCCAGGCTGGTCTGGAAGTGGCGGGGGTTGGGGGGGGAAGCTGGGGTCACTGCACTGGTGGAGGGGTGGGTGTTGGATCATTGTATGACTGAATCCTGATCAGGAACAGCTTTGTAACTGCGTGTCTCATGGTGACTCAATTAAAAAAAAAGTTTAAACAAATAAAATTAGACGGGAAAAAAACAATAGGAGACTGTAGGGCAGGGGAGTTTTGACACTCCTTTCTTCCTTGCTTTCCCCGATGAAATATCTGTGTATTATTTTTAAAATTTAAAAGGTTAATCAAGTTCATTCTAGCAGCAGTCAGAACATGGGTAAGATTCGGTGATTTAAAAAATACAGAGATAAAAAGATTTAATTGTAGAAAATGTGAGATAAAATGTACTTCCCCTCTTGGCCTGTTTTCCCTCTTGCGCTGCCAGTGTAACCTGCTGTTGACTCTGCCTCGAACACTCATTTCATAATCACAAGCTTCTTCTTTGGGCTTCATAATGGCATCAAAGTTATCAAAGTTTACCCTCTGAGGAATCTGTGTAGGCCGTTCTCTAAGCATCCTTTCTCTAAGCATCCTTTTATTCTTATTCGTCCATCTCCTTTTCCATCCATCCATAGTACACACGCATACACATAATTACATCATCCAATCATTCACCCGTATCTTCATTATACAGTTGCCTGCCTATCCATCAATCCATTTATCCACCTACCCACTCACTCACCATCAATCCATCCACCATTCACCCGTCTATTCATCTGTCTAGTCATGCATCCAACCATCCATCTCTACATACATTCATACATCTCCCTTCAATTAAGATCAATCCATCCATCCTCCATCCGCCTCTACACAGTCCTTCCATCCATGCATCCATCCTTCCCCCTGTGCATCTATCCATCCATCTGTCCATCTATCCACTCTACCCACCATTCATCCACCTATCCATCTATCCATCCACTTATCAATTCATAAATCCAAACATTTGTTCATACATCCAGCAGCCATCCATCCATCCACCCACCCACCCACGCATCTGCCCATCCATCCACCCATCCATTCTACTAGACACTGTGTCCAATAGTTTCCATGTACCTCATGCAAGCCAGACACGATCGCAGACCACAGAGAAACAACGATGAACCACTCACTGGCATGGTGTGCTACACTTAGGGAGCCGATGGCCTCGAGAGACAGGAAGACAGGGAGGAGGCAATCTCTTATTGACCCCCACAAGATGAGCACCAGGAGAGAGGGAACACCAGGACACCCCGGGGTGGCCTGAGGTAGGACAGTGATCTCATTCACTGTTGCCCAAACATGCCCAAAGCCCCCAGCGTTCACCCACCGAGACATGTATACGCCAAGAAGGATTTGCAATGAAAGTTCCATCCTTTATTTTATTTATTTATTTTTTTTGCTTTTTGCGTCACACCCGGCGATGCACAGGGGTTATTCCTGGCTCATGCACTCAGGAATTACTCCTGGCGGTGCTCAGGGGACCATATGGGATGCTGGGATTCGAACCCTTGCACAGGTTGGCCGCGTGCAAGGCAAACGCCCTACCCGCTGAAAAGTTCCATCCTTGCTGAAGTGTGAAAGGTTCACTGGATTCACCAGAAACGTCGAAGGTCATTTCCGGCCAGGGAACTTTCTGGGTCAAGGCTTGATGATGATAAAGACGGAACCTGGTGACTGGACAGCAGGCAATGATTCCGTGCAGCTAGGCACACAGTTTCAAGCCCCCGAGTCTGCGTGAGGCCCACGCTTCAAGAAACAAGAGTGAGGGGCTGGAGACTGTTCTAGAAATCTGAGAGGGTGGCGTGGGGCAGGCTTGCCTTCATCTAGAAGCATCTTTTATTCCCTTTCCTTTGGATTTTGGGCCACATCCAGCGGTGCTCAGGGCTCACTCCCGGCTCTGCACCCACTGGGGTTTGTCCTGGCGGTGCTTGGGGAACCACATCTGGCACCAAGGATCGAACCTGAGTCAGCTGCCTGCAGGGCAAGTGCCCTCCCCTCCGTGCTGCCACGACAGCCCCTACAGCAGCCCGTGGAAATCTGTGACGCGCCCACGGATCCCTGAACACTCACGCCAGAGCCTTAGACGGCACGCGGGGAGCAACGCTCTCCTTCCCCTCCCAATTCCCGCGGGCACCACGCGTCCCACCCTGGCCAGAGCACCCGCCGAGGGAGAGCAGAGGCCGCCTGGTATCTGCACGGTGACGCGTGACCAAGCCCCGCGAGTGGGAGCTGGGAGCCAGCGGCGGGACGCATGCGCGGGACGGCCGGAGTTTATCTCTCTAGCAGCTTGACACAGTGTCAACAATCTAATCGGGAGACACGCCGGGGAGCAGAATTTATTGTTTTAATTATAATGGGAAGCGCGGGCTCCTCTCCTCGGGAAGGCGGCGCCGGCTCCCGCCGGGGTGGGCTCCTGCGGGGAAGGTCGGTGGGAAGCGGGAGGAGCTGGCTCCCCGCGCCTCTCCCGGGCCCGCTCCTCTGATCTGCTCGCCGAGCAATTCCGCGGTGGAGATTTAATCCCGGGGTTTTCAGCCACAGCTTGTTACCTCCTTGCCGGCGCCACCGGGTTCTGGGCCGCGCGCTTATGTGCGAGGCTGAGCGGATGCTGTTCTCAGAGGCTCAGCGGCCGGCCGGCACGCTGGAATTAGGCGTCTCCCGTCCTGCGTGGCGTGGCTTGCTGCGGGGGCACTGACTGCAGCTAAGGGCTCACCCCCGCCTGCTGGACGCGGGGGACAAGTGAGGGGACAGACCAGGTCCAGTTCGACGACTGGAGTCCTTGGGCGGAATCAGGGCAGGCTCGGGACGTCGGCTGGAGACGGCACTGCCAGGGAGGGAAGAAGGTCTCTGCCGAGAGAGACGGGAGGGAGGGAGGGAGGGAGGGAGGGAGGAAGAAAGGAAGGAAGGAAGGAAGGAAGGAAGGAAGGAAGGAAGGAAGGAAGGAAGGAAGGAAGGAAGGAAGGAAGGAAGGAAGGAGGGAGAAAGGAAGGAAGGAAGGAAGAAGGGAAGGAAGGAAGGAAGGAAGGAAGGAAGGAAGGAAGGAAGGAAGGAAGGAAGGAAGCAAGGAAGGAAGGAAGCAAGGAAGGAAGGAGGGAGGCGGCACAGGCCTCATGCAGCGGGCCAGGGGCTTCCCTATGGACAGACCGGAGTGTCCAGCCCAGGTTCCTGCAGGGACATGACAATCTCCCTTGCTTCCCTCCCACTCCAGCCAGCAGGGTCCGTTCCCTCAGACCGGACAGGAGGCTCGGGTTCGGCCCAGGTTCAATTCTCAGCGCCAAACGGTTCCCCGAATATGCCTAGGAGTGACCCTTTAAGCACAGAGGCCAGAGCAATCTCTGTGGACCACAGGTCTCTACCCTGCCCCACCCCCAAATAAAACAGATAATAAACTGGCAGGTATCTGGTCTGCCACATCAAGCTTCCGCCCATCGGGATGTGCTCCCTCTCCCAGCACCCCAGGGTGGGATAGAGCGTGGCGGTGGATTCCTACCCCCGGCCCCTCGCGAGGCTTGGCCTTAGGGCAAAGAGCCCTGGAAGGCAGCAAGGCTGGGGAGTGGACGGGACGAGCGCCCCGAGGCGCTGCCCGTGTCTTCCATCCGTCCCTGCCTCGAGGTCACCTGGACGGTGGCAGGGCCGTCCCCGGGGGAACACGCTCGGCCGTGGTGCTTGCTGAGGGGGTCGGTCATCTGTGTCCTCCGCCCAGAGCCAGGGTGGCATCTCCGTCGTATCACCGGTTTAAACGACAGCGAGTCCTGCGCTGTGTTGCCGATCAGCTGACGCCGCGCAGAGCCCTATCCGTCTTGTTCCCCTGTTTTCCGAGCGCCTAACACGGTCCCCGGAGTGCGCCGCTGTGTCAATGTTTGCTCGCTGGAGGGGAGCTTCCCGCCGTCTCCCTGCCTCCGCGCCCTCCGCCCGCCTCTAGCCCGGCCTCTTCCTCGCCAGCCACCCCTGGTCCTCCAGGGGCCGGTGCCCCTGCTGGCGCATCCCGCGGCGGGCGCGGTCCCGCAGGCTGACCCCCTCGGCTCCCGTCTAGGTGCCCAGCAAAGGCATCGCTGGAGCCTGCATGCAGCTGAGTCTCACTCCAGGCATCTCGCAGGGGCAGGCGCGGCCACCCAGAGGCCGGCGTGCCACGTCGGGGAGGTCCCGAGCGCAAGGAGAGAGCTGGCAGCCAGAGCGATGCCACTTCCCGACTGAGGGTTCTTCGGAGACAGCCCACGGGGCAAAGCAAACTGAGCACTCGACTCCCACTGGTCACAAGACCGGGGGGGGGGCTTTACATTGACCAAGGCCCCCTGTCCTCCTTCCCTGTCACCTGCGGGAGGTCCCGTCCGGCCCAGCATTGAAGAAGGACTTCGCTCAGCCTTTCTCATCACCGTTTGGTGGCAGAGGTCCGGGCAGTGGGGTCCTGCCCTGCAGAGGTTCTGTTCTGTGACACGGGGCCGGGCTTGCTCCATCCTTCCTCCTCACACAGCACACACTCGGCGACCAGGCAGCCTGGTGGCGTCTCGTTCTCCTGGCCACCAGGGCGTCTTCTGCGTCACCAACCCAAGCCCGGGGGGTCTTGCTCCTGCTCGGAGCCGGCTAGGCCTGGAAGAGTCTCCGGGCAAGTTCCTCCGACTTCAGCTCGGGGTCCGAAGGCGGAACTGAGGCGGTTTCAGTTGAAAGCTGGAACAAAAGGTCCTCAGAGAGAGGGCTGCTTCCAGGCACTGCTCGCTCTTCCTTCTTCCTTCCTTCCTTCCTTCCTTCCTTCCTTCCTTCCTTCCTTCCTTCCTTCCTTCCTTCCTTCCTTCCTTCCTTCCTTCCTTCCTCCTTCCTTCCTTCCTTCCTTCCTTCCTTTCTTCCTCCTTCCTTCCTTCCTTCCTTCCTTCCTTCTTCCTTCCTTCCTCTTTCTCTCTTTCTTCTTTCTTTCTTCCTTCCTTTATCTCTCTCTTTCTTTCTTTTCTTTCTTTCTTTCTTTCTTTCTTTCTTTCTTTCTTTCTTTCTTTCTTTCTTTCTTTCTTTCTTTCTTCCTTTCTCTTTCTTCTCTCTTTCTTCTCTCTTTCTTCTCTCTTTCTTTCTCTCTTTCTCTCTTTCTTTCTTTCTTTCTTTCTTTCTTTCTTTCTTTCTTTCTTTCTTTCTTTCTTTCTTTCTTTCTTTCCTTCCTTCCTTCCATTATTGTTATTGGTGGTAATGGTGGTGGTGGTGGGTGTACTCAGGGCTCATTCTGGCTTCGTGCACAGGAATCACTCCCAGAAGTGCTTGGGGACCAGACATGGTATTGGGGGTGGGACCCGGGAGGGAAGTGCCTCACCCCTGTGCTATCTCCCCGACCACGATCTTCCTGTTAAAGAACAAACAGCTTCCCGGGAGAGAGCGTCGGCAGGTGGGGTGCTGGCCCCCTGCTAAACGTCCACTGGGATTACATGGATTCACGCAGCAGAACTGCCCACTGAACAGTTCCAGGGAGAATGTTTCCGGCCTCTGGGAGTGGCCCCAGGCCCGTGGGGAAACGGCACGTGACTGCGTGGAGGAGCGGTTGGCTCAGAGTGGCGAGACCCAAGACTGGGGAGAGATCAGACTCCCTGAGTTCAGGCTCATCTTCACAGACCGACTGAGTCTCCAGAGGGAGCTGCCGAGGGGTGTCTCTCACCTGTGTCTATAAAACCCACAAGAGGGGGCTGGAGCGGTAGCACAGCGGGGAGGGCCTTGCATGCGGCCGACCTGGGTTCGATTCCCAGCATCTGATATGGTCCCCTGAGCACCGCCAGGAGTAATTCCTGAGTGCAGAGCCAGGAGTAACCCCTGTGCATCACCAGGTGTGACCCCCCAAAAAATTTGCAATAGAAAAACAATAATGCCCCCAAATGGCTGTCCCAGAGTGAGGGGGTCCAGCCGCCAATCAGCCCGGCCTCTTAGCTGGGCTACTCCCCTCTTACATACTCACTGCGGCCATTTCTTGGGCCCGCCTGCCCGAGGTGGGCTCTCAAAGCGTCCCAGACGGCAGACTGCGCCCTCACTCCAAGGGACCCACGCCCAGATCCGAGAATTGAAGACTAGTTCCCATTTCACGGCAATTCGCGGAAGGTCCTGGCTCTTGAGAAACAAAGGTCGCTGGGAATTATCTAAGTGATGGATCTGGGGGCGGGGGAGGTAACTTAACCCCGGGGCAGACCCTTAAAATCGGAGAACTCGATTTGGTTGTTGATTTTTGCTGAAGCCCGAAAGATGAGGCAGGAGTGAATGGGAAAGAGATCCGAAGGGTTGTGTGGACTGATGGGGGGAAGGGAGGAGTTGGGCAGAGTCCCGGGGGCTCACTAGCCCCCATCCCTGACAGACACCCCCTCCCAGGAAGCTGAGCCTCTTCCTAAAGACAGGGCGGAGGAATCTGGATGGTTCCAGGATGGGGCCTGGGCTGACCCTATTGAATTGCAGCCTCAGAGTCACCTGGGGTCTCAGACCTGCAGAATCTCAAGCCCACTCCAGATCTCCAGCCTCGGGCATCCTTGGAGGAGGGTCCGGCATCTCGAGCATGGATGAGCTCTCCAGGGGGGCCTGAGTATCAATCCCCCGCCCCAACACAAACATTCATTCGAAGGGGCTATGCACACCTCCGTTCACTGCTATCCTTAGTCCATACTAACAGCCAAGGTACGGGAGTAACCCAGACGCCCAACGACAGTTGAAAGGATCAAGAAGTCGGGGGTCTTCTTCTTTTACAGCGGGGAATACTATGCAACTCTTACAAGGAACACAATCATGCGATTCGCAGCAACATGGATGAAAGTAGAGGATGCTGTGCTGAGTGAAGTCAGTCAGAAGGACAGGGACCGACCCAGAATGAGCCCTCTCACGGGCAGGGCTGACAGATAGGACGTGAGGCAGTGACACAGATCCAAAGGCAAGAGGCCAGGGGAACCGGCCCACATAGCTGAGTTGGGAAGTGGGTGAGAGAAAGTGTGCAGAGGAGGGAGACACTGGTGATGGGTGTGGCGTTGGAATTATGTCCAGGATAAATCATTATTAATCCTATTGTAAGCCAAAATAGCACTGTAGCACTGTCTTTCCATTGTTCATCAATTTGCTCGAGCGGGCACCAGTAACGTCTCCATTGTGAGACTTGTTACTGTCTTTGGCATGTCGAATACGCCACGGGGAGCTTGACAGGCTCTGCTGTGTGGGTGGGATACTCTTGGTAGCTTGCCGGGCTCTCAGAGAGGGACGGAGGAATTGAACGCAGGTCTGCCACATGCAAGGCAAACACCCTACCCGCAATGCTATGGCTCCATTCCATAAGCCAAAATATAAAACAATAGTAATAATTTTTTAGCTGTAAAAACAAAGGTATGAGGATCACTACTGTAAATAAATCTTGGAGAATTAACTTATTTTGCTCCGTGATTAAGGTGAAGATTAAGCTTTTTTAGGGATATTTTCCTGAGGAGGGAAATCTGAGAGGGGCATGTTCTGTTTTATTGAGTTTTGTCATCTCTGCGTGATGCCTGGAGCAATGGCAGCTATCTTGGGACTAGGAGGGATGCCAGCTCAGAGGAGAAGTGAACACCCAAGATGGGCAAAATGGCAGAGCAGAGCAAGAACTGCTGAGTACTGTATCTTGAATTGCTGAGTTATCTGAATCATCTAACCCTAGAACTGCTTCATCCTGTGAGTTACTATTAATTATGATTAAGCAAGATCATGCATGTCCTTTGGGTTTAGGCTACTTTTAGTCCAGTTTTCAATATTTGCTGTCAAGAGACTCTAACCAATGCACTCTTTAAACATGATGCCTGCCATAAATAAGTTGTCAGGAGAAAACAAAGCCATTCAGCAGGTTAATAAGGATAATGCTAAATGCATATAGAATATGATCAGGGATGGTTCAAAAGAAAATAGACTAAACAAAAGCCAAGTTCCCAAACTCTGTGGATTGTATTTTTCAAACCAAACTGCATTTGGGAAAGACTTTTTTTGTGTGTGTGCAATTTCCAGGTGCAAGCAATAATTTGGAATGCCAAATATTGCAATTTTGAGGTCATTTCCATGATTTACAGACACAGCACAGTAGAATATCTGAAACCCAGAACTTCTCCCCCACCCCAAAATTCAAGCTGAGTGGCGCCAGGGCCATAACTTTTCCAATTAAAAATGAAATGTTAAATGGTTCCATGAGCTAGATGGAATATTTTAATCCATGGCTTGGTTTTTATACGTTCTTCCAGTCCAACAGGTCTTTGGAAATTTTCATTTCAAGGATAATATTCAACTTGTCAAAGAAGGGAAAGCAGAAGCAAATATATGTGTGTGTGTGTGTGTGTGTGTGTGTGTGAGCACAAAATGGCAGATGATAGAACCAAAACGCCAGACTAAGCAAAACCAACGACTTTCTGGATTTTCACAAGAAAATGAGACTCAAAGATAAACTAATTACTGTCACAACAAAATTTAAGGTGAAGAAAGCAGAGATTATTGTTTCCATTGAATCCACCTAGTTCATCTATCTGTATTCGTCTATTCGTCCTCTCTCTCCCCTCACCCATCACCCATCTACTCGTCCACCTAACCATCCCTCCATCCATCCACCCACCACCAACCCATCCATCCTCCCTTGTCCTAATCTTAGTCAGCACATGGCCCCTGTCTGACAGGTACCTCAGAGACACAGCAACAAGAAAACAACAGGAAATAGCTACCCAGCAGAGCCTACATACTAG
>NC_073305.1:219498603-219584314 GCF_027595985.1 Sorex araneus
TGGTGGGGGCGGGGGGGCTGGAGGCCCCAGACATCAGAAGCCAGAGAGAAGCGACAAGCGGGCACTTCTAGGCAGGTAGGTTTTGCTTCCAAATCTTTGCAGAGTCTACACGAACAGAACGTCTGCAGCACCCTTGGGGTTGAAGGTCTGGGTGGGAGAGGGAGCGGAGTGGGTCGGACCCTTGCCCCTTACGAGGCCAACTCCCATTCAGGCCCCCAGCTCCCACTCTGTCCCCACCCCTCCCCGTCCCTGCCTCCTGGGAGTCACAAGCTCATCGGGTCTGGCCCCCAAACTAAACCCAACCCAAGTCGGATAGAGAGAACAAAAGGATCAACACAATAGAACGGAATAAAATAAAATAAAGGATCAATAAAATAGGACGGGATGAAGCCACAGATCGAAAGCTGGATCGAGGGGTTAGCGCCCGGCCCCACCTCCACCTAGAAGCGGGGGGTTCTGGTTTCCGCCACGAAGGAGTGTCCCGGTCACCAACTTGGCCACTGCCACTGCCGGCCCGAACCTCTCTCAGGACAGAAGAATAAAGACAACGCGAGCAGCTTCCAAGGCCGCCCTCGCGGGAGGCTCGAGGAGAAGGGCGGAGCGTGGAGTGGGCTGGGGTCCCGCCCCGGAGCTGCCCCACGCCCACCACGGCAGGCGGCTCTCCCTGCTCTGTCCGTGGCCTCATAGCTGCCCCACGGGGCGCCCGACCCTCAGGCAGTCTCCTGCCCCTGAATTCCCTTTCTCGGGGCCCCTCCCTGCGGGGCACGGATGGCATCCCGGGATCAGATGGACTCAGTGGTGTCCAACCAATGCCCCCTCTCTCCCCGCGAGCCCACACCAACGCCTGCAGACGAGATGCTAAGCCCCCACCCCGGCACCCCCGGACGGCACCTCGCTAGTGCTCAATTTTGCACAAGCCATTCTGCCTCTCTTTCTTCTAGAAGACGCCCTGGAACCCGGCCTTCTTGGAGACTCTCCCTTCTCCTTCTCAGCGGGGGAAGCAGGAGGGGTGGCCCTCAGCTGCCCGGGGGTGGCTCCTGCTCTCGGGAGAAGAATCTCTCTCGGCACGCCTGGGGTTGGTTCTGCGGGATTCCCCACCGGGGAGCTCCTGGTTTTTCCGGTGTACAGGGAAGACAAGGGGGCGAGCTTCCTTCGGGAGCCGGATGCCAGCGGGCAGGGCCAGCTGAGTCCCACCTGCGAGACGAAAGGACGCACAGGCGTGGCAGGACACCAGTGTGCGCTCCTCAACCCCACTGTACCTCAGCGCTGGGCCAGCCACGCAGGGACCAGAGCGTTGGTCCAGTTCTCTGGGCAAAACATGGCTTCCCCTGGCCCCCTCTCGCGCTCCCAGAATCAGGACCACGGAATCATCTACCCCAGGACACGGGGACCGAGTTGCTCCCTCGTTTACAGACTCAAGCAGCAAGCGGCCCAATCACAGAACCGATGACAAGGGTCCCCCTCGCTCGAGGCTTCCCCGGGGGGTCTAGGGAGATGCCGGGGCCCAGCAAACCCCTCCAGGAGGGTTGCCGCTTCCTAAAAGCCCGATTCGTCACTGACAACTCCATCCCCTTCTGGGCCGCTAATGAGTCACTGCACACAGCCTCTCTGACGGGCGTCCGGTCCCTGGGAACCCAGATTTCAGGCGCGATGGCTAAGCGGGTCAGCAATGGATCTGAAGTCTGACGCGCTCACGCGTCTCACTGCAGAGACAGCAACCAGGAGGAGGGCCCTGGCTTCTGGGGAGCCGGACGGGCAGGCAACCCAGCCGCCGCCTCTGCCACACGCCAGGGTTGACTCTGCTGAGCTGGCCGGCTCGGAGGGTGTCCACCCCTCACCGCTTCCTGTCTCCCTTCCCAAGCTGCACGCTCCGTCCGAAGGGACAGCCTTTCCTGAAGGGAATGGGGGTCGTCGAGGCAAGGCTGGGAAAAGAATGAAGCTCAGCCCTGGAGTACGGTGGAGAATGAATCAGAGAAGAGCCAGATGCCATGGGAGAGCGAGCACCTGACTCTGAGCAGGGGCCACAGTGCTCTGTGACCAACTGTGCTGTAGTGGTTGGGCCACGCTGGAGTGTCTGCAGGAGTGACGCTTCAACTGGGACGCTGGAGGAGAGCGCAGAGAGGAGGGCCTGGCCGGGGCAGACCCCCAGAGTGGCGAGAGAGGAGGGGTGAGACCCTGTGGCTAACAGGACGAGCCTCAGAGGCCCAGGCGGTGCAGAAGTGCACGCTGCTTTTCATCTTCTTTCCGCTGTGAACGACGCTGGCCTGGCCAGCTCGCTCGGGTTCTTCCTGCTGCTCCTCGGGCTGCCCTCTGCAAGCCGAGTCTCCCCTGCGCGGCCCCACGCCCAGGGCCAGCACCCCAGTCCACCAGACTCTAATTCTACAGGCCGTCAAGCACTTGGCCCGACCTCCTAGAAGTAACTCCGAGGGAAGCCTCGGAGCCTGAGTCAGAAAAACTTCCCGCATGACACCATGTCTGTGGGCTGGGGGGTCTGGGGTTCATTACACACATTTAGGGGTGGGCTACATTGACGGGTGCCAGGACTGACCCGGGTGGGCGCAGGTTAGTGTTATTTCCGGATGGACCCGAGCAGGGGGTTCCTGGAGGAGAGGGGCCCGGGAATCAGAAGACTCGGCCGGCGCCCCGCAGGGGAGATGGCATCGTTTTGGCCCGAGGAGAGCTGGAGAGAGGAAGGAGGGAGCCCGGGACAGGACTGCGGTGGGCCTGCTAAGGGGGCACATTTGCCCCCTGCTGGCCCTGCGCTCAGGCTGGGTCTTAGATGTTGGGTCCCCCAAGTCGCAGAGTCTGGGCCCAGCTAGGGACTGTCCATCATGAGACCATGGGGGGCTGCTGGAGGCTTCTGTACCAGTCAGACCACACTCACTTTCCTGCCAGACCACGCCCCAGTCCTATCAGGCCACGCCCATCCCATGCCAGACCACGCCCTTCCCAGTCAAACCACGCCCACTCCCCTTCCCAGGCCACGCCCTGTCCCTTCACGCCACACCTATTCCTATGCCAGACCACGCCCTGCCCTTTTCCGGCCACGCCCACTCCCTTCCCAGATCACGCCCCGTACCTTCAGACCACACCCACTGCCATGTCAGACCACGCCCACTCCCAAGCCAAGTCACGCCCACTCCCCTGCTGGGCCACGCCCACCTGTGCTTCCTGGTTCGTGTCTCTTAGCTGGAAAGGCAGGGAAATTTGACTGCCTTTGCTCGTTCCCACGAGACTTAACCCCCGAGGGCCCTGCAGGGACATCATCTGAAATAAGGGGGCCAGCCACTGTGGGCTGAGAATAGAGGAATCCAGACAGAGGTGTGTGCTGGGCTACGGCGTAGAGCGATGCATCTTCTTAATCCCTCCAACGACTGTCCCTTCGACCAGGTGGAGATTGCGCTGGAAGAATCCACAGGCCCGTGAAAATCGCCATGGATTTAGAGGTCGTGCGCAGGTGGAGCTCTGCCCCTCGGCCATCGGCGATAAAGCCTCCCGCTCGTTCGGTGCTAAACAGGGGTGATCGAGGGGTGGCTTGTTCTCAGCACCTCTCCTGCCCCAGAGTGTCAACTCAGCCAAGGCGAGGGGAACACTCTTGCCTTGGGTATGTGCCTGCCTGCCCTCTAGAGAAGAGAGGCCGAGACGGAAGCTTGCCCACTGCGAGGCACTCAGCAAGTCATTTATGAGGGGACTCGGGGATAGAGACCCCGGAAGCCCAAAGACAAGAACAGAGATGACAGAGATCAGGCTGGGGGGTCCCGCCCCAGTGGGCGTCCAGTCCAAGGCTAGAGGCAATCTTAGGGAGTCTGAGAGCCAGAGCTTATTAAATCAGTTACGTGATTGGGGTGGTGGACAGGGTGGGGGCTAGAGGGAGGCGGGCACAGCGCAGCACAGCCCGGCTGCTGAGTAAGCACTTTCTGTCACCTTCGAAGCCACCTGGAGAATTGCATCTTGCTGGAGGAATAAGACTGGTAGAATAGGTCCGGGGCAGCTTTCCCTAGTAGGGAGGGAAAGGAGAGACCCGCAACACTCTGCGATGGGCTGGGGACCAGCCGCCGCGGGCCCCGCCTCTGCTGGGACCCAGAATGACGAGTTAGGCGCAACTGATGTTTTCTTCCAACAAGACAAGGGCGATGCTTCTGAGGCGGGTGGGAGCGGGGCTCCCCCAAGGAAAGCTGCTAGCTGGATGGCTCTGACTTCCCAAGGCGTCTCAGGAGGAATGAATGTTACCCCCCACACACACACACACACATGACTTGAGCACCCCACAAGATCCTGAGTCAGGAGGTTCAGACAAGGATGCAAGCTACTCCCGGATAGAGACTCCAGGTGAATCCCTGGGACTTGCGGGGCCGGGGCCGGGATCAGAGTCAGAACAAAAGGTCCCCCAGTCACCCCAACCCCAGGAATAGTTGTCGTGTGTGTGTGTGTGTGTGTGTGTGTGTGTGTGTGTGTGTGTGTGGCGGGGAGCCGAGGCCAGGGTTTCCAATAGCAACCAGGCGCGGGGTGGACCGGCCCCTGCCCTCGTCAAAGATTCATGCCCCAACTTTGCACTCGCGCCCGCTTCTCGCCGGCTCAGAAACCAGTGCAAATCCTATCAAAAATTTAGCAGCTTCCCTGCCTCATCTGTTTAGGCCTGAAGCTAGTTGCAGGGGTAACTCATTAGGGACGGGCTCATTAAAACCTGCCCTTGGGCAAAAGCAGTTTGCGGCTGCCTCGGTTTGATTCACGCTCCCCTCTCCGCCTGCCCCACCTCCAGGAGCCCCAGACAAGGGGGCTTCTACTGGCCAGGGACCAGCGGGCTGGGCTGCCTGCCTGGACCCAGCACCCCGCCTCCCCCCTGTGCTTTCCAGACACGCCCCCTTCCTGGGGGGGCGGGGATGGGGGGGTCACCTGGAGGGGCGGGGCTGCGGGGGCTAACACCTGGCGGTGTCAGAGAGCCTCGAGGCCCGAAGCACAGCCCTCAGCAGGAGGAGGACCACCGCGAGGTGACGTCTTTGGGGTCCCCGGCGTGCCTCCTGCTGGGCCCAGTGCTCGGAGCCCACACGCCCGCCTGGCTAATGGATTCATCGCCAGATGTGAGCTGCTCGTGCCAGCGCCGCCGATCTCCCCAGGAAGCGGAGCGGCCGCGAGTTTGTGCTGAGCAAGGGCGGCCGGGCCCCCAGGCGTGGCCGCGCAGCCCAGCAGCCCCCTCCCCCCTGCAGAGAGAGGGAGAGCGGGTGGGGGGGGGCCCACACTGGCCAGCCTGCCCGGGTCTCGCCGTCAAGGGAGGGCCCGGAGGAGGCGTCTCGTGGGGGGTGCAGAGCCCCCTGCACCGGGGCTGGCCCTGGGTGGCCTCTCAACACCCAGGAAGGCTCAGCGCCTGCTTCTGGCTAGAGGGCAGGGCGGCCCCCACCCACCCCTTCACAGGACGACCACCTGCGTGTAAAGGTCGGGTCGCTGGGTGTCCGAGTCCCTGCGAGCGGCTACAGACAGCGGGAGAGAACCGCGGGGACCAAAGAAGCAGCTTCTGGAGGAAGGAGATCAAACCGGAGAGTCGGAGAGGCCGGTCACCCCTGCACCCAGTGTCACGCCCAGGGCCGTCCCCTGCTCTTCTGTGAAGGGTGGTGATGGGTGGGGGCTCCTAAATCTGAGCTCAAGGGCAGCTTGGCGGCTGGAGACGGCAGGACAGGCCCCACGGACCTCGCCTACACACCGGCTGCTCCTAAAGTACAGACCATAACCCAGCAGGGCTCTCGGGACCCCCGAGTCACAGACCCGCATCCTGGCTGCCGCCCTCCCCCGTGCAGGGCTGATGCACCGAGGAAGGTGGGTTTCCGGGG
This sequence comes from Sorex araneus, assembly GCF_027595985.1. Classification (NCBI taxonomy): domain Eukaryota; kingdom Metazoa; phylum Chordata; class Mammalia; order Eulipotyphla; family Soricidae; genus Sorex; species Sorex araneus. The sequence goes on from NC_073305.1 coordinate 219,504,426, forward strand.
GCCAGCGGAGCTCCATAAGGATATTCCTGGCTCTGTGTTCAGGGCTGACTCCTGGCACCGTGCTCAGGGCCATCCCCAGCAGTGCTCCAGGGGCCTTCTGTGGTGCTGGGGGTGGAACCCGGGTTAGCCTTGTGCAAGACAAGGGTCTTACACGCTGTGCTACTGCTCCAGCCCCAGCCGGGGGCAGCCCGGGCCACGCCAAGCCAGGAGGGTTCTGTCAGGGGCTGGGGATGAAGGCGCTTGGCTAAGGAAAGCAAAGCCTCCTCCAACTCTTTTTTTTTTTCTATTTTTGCTTTTTGGGTCACACCCGGCGATGCTCCTGGCCCTTCACTCAGGAATTATGCCTGACAGTGCTCGGGGGATCCTATGGGATGCTGGGAATCCAACCCGGGTTGGCTGCGTGCAAGGCAAACGCCCTCCCCGCTGTGCTATAGCTCCAGTCCCCACTTCTTTGTTCTCCAGAGACATGCTACATGTGTGTGTGTGGGGGGGGGGGATCTGGTTTTATAGGGACCCCACTGGGCCCAGGGACAGCTGTGATGTTGAAACTAAGTGAATGAGTCACGTGGGCTTCCTAAAGCCTCCCCAAAGGACCGTGATGCCAGAACCTTCTAGAAGCTTCAGGTCTGCCGCTCGAGGCCGGCCACAGTGCCCTCATCCCTCTCTCACCCCTCACCCGGCAGGAGAGATTCCCTCCTCGGTCCTGCTCACGCCACCCTCCTGGCACCCTGTCTCCCAGATCTCCAGGCTGTCCCCTGGGGGCGGGATCTAGCCTCTCGGCGCTAACCCGGTGGGTCTGTGCAGACCGTGTTCAACCTGTCCTGGAGGCGCCTGGAACACAGGTACCCTCGCCGCGTCTGCCTGCACCCCAGTGAAAGACAGGCCCTGGGCCTGCTCGGGGCGGGGGGGGGGGGCACCGCGCAGACGGTCCCACCCCTGGCAGCGCAGGTACAGCCCTTGCACCCACGGGTCCTTGATGCAGATCTTCGGGAAAGCCCGGGATGGTGACCTCAGGACAGGCACGGAGCAGGCTCACGGCTTGCCAGGAGAGGTCACGGGAAAGTCTCACGGGGGCAGCCCCAAGGATGGGGGGCAGCAGGGAGCGGCTAGGTGAAGTCAAGTTCAAAATTTGACGTGGGGCTGGAGGGAGAGATGGGGCTTAAAACATTTGCTTTGTACATGGCCCACCTGGATTCGAACTCTGGCACCCCAGAGGGGCCCCTGAGCCCTACCAGGAGTGATCCTTAAGCACAGAGCCAGGAGTCCATCCTGAGCACAAATCCAGGAGTCTGTCCTGAGCACAGAAGCAGGAGTCCATCCTGAGCACAGAGCCAGGAGTCCATCCTGAGCACAGAGCAAGGGTGTGCCCCCCGGAATAAAAAGAAACATGTGTTCTCCACTTAGAATGAATGGGCAACATTTGCTAATTATTCTACTAATGATTAACATCAATAACATCATTTGCTAACCCCAATTTATACTATAACTCCAGTAATATATTTAATATTATTTTATAATAATAACATTTTATAGGGCTGGAGCGATAATACAGTGGTAGGGCGTTCGCCTTACACGCGGCCGACCCGTGTTCGATTTCTCTGCCTCTCTCGGAGAGCCCGGCAAGCTACCGAGAGTATCGCGCCCGCACGGCAGAGCCTGGCAAGCTCCCTGTGGCGTATTGGATATGCCAAACACAGCAACAATAAGTCTCACAATGAGAGACGTTACTGGTGCCCGCTCGAGCAAATCGATGAGCAACAGGATGACAGAGACAGTGACTCAGTAAACATTTTATAGTAAATTATAAGATTACAGTTATGAAACACTAATAATGCCCTTCTGTAGCAAAAACAGAAGGTGAGGCCGGTGTCCCTATCTGCCGTTCCCTGGAGCCCTTCGGCCACCACAGACACTCTGGCCAAGGAGCTGGGGGGGGAACCGCCCCTCGGGACCACCCCACTCTCCTGTCACCCGCAGCCGTGCCCCTGCAGCCTCCCCCCTCCCCCCTGCCACAGGAAGACAAGTGCGGGCAGAGGTCTGGGTGGAAGAAACTCAAGGACAAGGACACACAGAGCCCCGGAGAGGCCCGCGTGGACTCACAGACCCCAGGGCCTTGGCCCCGCCCGACTCCCCGCACCACCCCTGCCCTGCGCTCATTACCGATTCTCTCCAAACAGGTGCTTCCCACCGGGCCGGCTCCCGCAATGGCTTCCTCTCTATTCCCAGGGACCCCTCCAGCGCGGGGCGGGCCTCCATGCAATATAGATCAGTGGCCATTGACGGGGCATCAGGCTTTGACAAGCGGCGGGCCCCTGGAAGGGCGAGGTGGAGCCGGCCCATCAAGGCTCCGCTATTGAATTATTGACGGGCGCTCAGTGCCGTGCGAGGGGAGAGGGAACCGTCGCCCGGGCTCAATACAGATGAAATGGAAACCCTCTCTGAAGCGGCCTTTAGCATGTTAAAGGAGTTTTAATGGGCTGGTTTAAAATTCAGTACGAGACTGCATTAGGCTGATTATATTTTCAGTGGATAAATGCGGGCACGAGGACCAGTTTGGGATTCTGAAGGGCTTACAAATGAGCGGGCCGGAAGGGTGCTCGCTGCAAGGGGGGCGGGGGACGGGGGCGGGGGCTGGTGGCTGGGGCTGGGGCTGGGCCACCCACCCTCTGGCTCGGTCATTCTCCTGCCTCATGCATCAGCTAGCCCAGCGGTGTGCAAAGCTGCCCATCCAAACGTAACAGAAGGAGCCACACGCATCCGCCTGGCCGCTCGGGGACCCCCCAAGCCGGAGCTGCCATCCAACAAGCGAGCCCCTGATGACTCTGATGGGGGGGTCTCTCTGCTGGCAAGAACCGAGAGTGTTGGGGGAGCCCCATCTCAGCCTCAGAGAAGAGAGCCGCGAAGAACCGCCAGGAGCCAGTGTCCCCGTGAGCAAATTAATATTAACAATTCTGATTTTTTTCTTACATAATCATCTTTCTTCTTTAAATTTCCACCTGCCAAGATTTACTTGTATTTTAATGGCTGATGTCAGACAAGCAGCGTGGAGCAGGTCCCACCTCAGAACTATAATTTTAGACACAATGAGACGCACATCAACTGTCGCCCTGACAAGCAGGGAATTATTCCACGTGGACTTCTAAAGTGCATCCTATCCTAAAAGCTTCAGGACCGAGCACATTTTAAAAGAATTTAAATGGATGATCATGGTGTGCTTTTTTTTTTTTAAAGAAAGCAATTTGTCTAATGTGACCCGATATTCTTTTTTTTTTCCCCCTGACTTCCCTTCCAATGGGTTTCCTCCTGTCAAATGGCAGAAAGCGGCAGCCAGCACATCTAAATCTGTGTTCATTTGCCTTCTGCGGGATTATGTGTGAGCAGTCGAAGTAAATCAAAGGAGCTTCTCGGGGCTGCAGAAGTAGGGCTGATCTCCAGACAAATATTTAGAAGGCAGCTTTGCCGACTCTGGCCTTAATCGTTTCCAACTGATTTGACTTATTCTAATTACAGCCTTTATGTTATAAAAGCCATTTTTATGTTGCCGGGGAGCAGTTTCATTGCAAATACATGGAATTTTGCTGAGTTTCCGTTCCTGGGTTGATTACGGAAATGGTACTGTGCAGTGTGGCTGTAATTAGAAAAACACACTGCATGCAACGTCCATGATTTTTAACATTAATAACTCCCCAACACTGTCTCTTTGTCTCCCTTACCACCCTGCCCACAAAGGCTGACTCTGGAAGGCCCCGGGTGCATTGGGAGAACTGGAGTCCCCGGCTTTGATGAGCAAGAATGCTCCCCTCTGTCGGGGGAGGGGGGATTTGAGGGAACTGCCCACCGGGAGAAGCAGGGAAGAGACGCAAGAGAACCGGGCAGGGAGGGGAGGGGATAATTCAATTTGCACGTGGGCTAGGGCGGTGCGTTAGCGTCTGCTCACGGACACAGAGGAGAGAGCGGTGCTTCCTGGAGCAGAGAAAGGGGCTCGGGAACCCTTCAGCTCCAGGCCTCTGCTCTGGGAGTCTCCCGGTGCCAGGATGGAGCTCAAGAAGAAGCCCAGGCACTGTCCAGACGTTTCACTTCTCCTCCATGGGACCCACGCAGAGTGCCAGGAGGACAGGAGTCAGGGGGACTCACCTGCCCCAGGCTTTGCGGGAGAGTGACCTCAGGAGCCCAAAGCACGTGTCCGGCACCCCCTGTGGTGGACCAGGAGTTCCCACGCTGGGTGCAGCAGACGGTGACAACGCACAGTCGTGCCCCAAAGTGCAAACATCTCCATTCCAACTCGCCTCCCCAGACCTTTGGGGCTACAAATGATGAACCTGGACAACGTGGGGAGGGGGGCATAAGTGCACACGGGGCGAGGGGAAGGCAGCCGTGATCTACTCTTCAGTGCAAAAGAGACAAGGATAGATCCACACCACAGGGGGCACGGGGGGGGGGCGAGAATCTAGACCTATATTGACCCCTATGCCTGTCCCCATATCTGTGGCCATAGGCCTCCAGCCCCGAGCGTATCCTCTGACACGCCCCCACTCTCCCCAGCTCTCATTCTCCATTTGAGTCTCTGCCCGTAGGGTGCTGCGCCCTATATCTCAGTCTCGATCGCTGGACCTGGGTTTGGTCAAACAATAGAAGCATTTTCTATGGGAAAGGTACCACCAATGCCCCCTCCAGCCATACAACTGTCTGCACATGTGGAGCGAAGGTGCTAGAAAAGAAGATTCGGTTGCTGCCCCCCCCCCACCCACCCAGAGAAGTGTGCCAGAGGAGAAAGAAGGAAAGGAGAGCACCGTGGCACAGAGCAGAGAAGAGAGGATAAGGGAATCGCAGGATTTCATCGCTGGTACCTCCTTTGGACAGAAGTGCACACACACACACACACACACACACAGAGTAAACACATACATGTGCACACATAGTCACATACACACCTGTAGGTGCTCACATGCACATGCAGAGACACTCTCACACACACATGCACACCATGCATGCACACACTCACACACGCATTCACATAAGCTCACAATGACACTCACACGCAGTCTCACTCACACACTCAAACAAACACACTCACCATCTCACACACACTCGAAGAAGACGGAGGAACCTGCTCCTGAGGTTAAACTACAACTTCCCATGCAGAAGCCTTAACTCACCCCCCCACCACACACACACACACACACACACACACACACACACACACACACACACACACAAAGACCTGAAGTCTATGACTGCAGTTTTGCCAGAAAGAAGTATCCGGTGCTAAAATGCGACATTGACAACCCGCTGTGCCAACCTGGCCCCTAGGATGGAACCAGAGGGGCTTGCGGTGGACGGTGGACTTGTGGGATTTCTCCCGCTTTCCTCATCACTCCCTCCTCTGTTCACGGACCGTTATGGTGTGGATGCTGGTCACAGGGGCCACAGATGCCCAACCTTCAGTACGGGCTACCCGGAGCCGCTTCCTGCCAGAAATCACGGGATGGACCGAGAAACTCTGACTACTTGCCATGGAAGAAGCTGACCAGGAGCCAAAGGCAAAGAGTCCTGGTGGACATCTGTCGTCATGAGTCCTTGATCAGACAGCAGTCGCCCTTCCCCACGCCCTGCCCACTCCGGAGTGCGCGCTACACACACACCAGCAGTGAACCCTACAAGGCACTCATCGGGGCCCCTCAGATATCACCTAAGTCAAAAAAACCCAGGGAAAGCCAAGACATTGCCCCACGTACACACACTCACACAGTCACTCATGCGTACACATACCCACATATTCACTCACACACTCACACATGCACACATGGGCTGACATATTCACACACACACTCACATATGCTCACACTCACACTCACATACACTAGCGGGGATGAAGGACGTATGAAAGCGAGATGTCACATGAACTCTCAGAGCAGAAACAAGATATTAAAGTTAAGGAATAAAACATGGACATTAGCTTGTAAAAATGCTTCAGTGCCGGATTCATCATTGGTATAAAGGGGCCACAGCAAAGCAAGATAATAAGAGGGAAAACTGGAGACAGGTACACAGAAACTCCTGGACCACCTTCGCGCTTTTTCTGCCAATCAAAACTAATCTAAAATATAATAGAATCTGTGTGTGTGTGTGTGTGTGTGTGTGTGTGTGTATGTGTGCATGCTGTCAGGGATTTTGTTAACAGCTTCATCCATGCAAGGCAACTGCTCTACACTGAGCCACATTTCACGCACTCAGTTATCCTAAAATAAAAATGTGCTTATTAAGAATCCTACACTTCTGGGGCTCCCCAGGAGCCTCGAGAGATACAGCCCAGTCAGAGTCACCAGCACTTGCATTTTGCCACCTTCCTTATTTCCCAGGTTCTCATTCATCCTTGACCTTTCCAAAAAGAGTTTCAAACAGTATGAACTTTTCATCTGCAGCAGTTCTATAGCACCATAAATGTCCTGTCTGGATTCCACTTATCTCCTCAGCTTATAGTTAATCATATCACACATTTGTCTACCATCATTGTCTGAATTACTTTCAGAATAAGCTTTACTTGCATTTTTCTTCCTGGCACTTGGCTTACGTATGGCACATGGCTTCCTATATAAGTTATTAAGATGAGTGAATGGGTGGGAATGGGCACATAATGGGTGGATAGACAGATGATGAACAGGAGGAACAGACACGTGGATGAAGAGGTAGATGGGTGAATGGATGATGGATGATTGGGTAGATGGATGGGTTGGGGGGTTGGATGGATGGATGGATGAATGGATGTATGGATGGATGGACGGATGAACAGATACATGTATGAAAGGATGGATGGATAGATGGATGGGTAGGTAGATGGAAGAAGGTATGGATGGGTAGATGGATGACTGGATGGGTGGATGGATGGATGGGTAGATGGAAGAAGGTATGGATGGATGGGTGGGTAGGTGGGTGAATGGATGGAGGGATGGATGGGTAGAGGTAGGTGGATGGATGGATGGGTGTGTGGGTGGACAGGTGGGTGGATAGAGGGAGGGTAGGTGGGTATAAAGGTATGTGTATGGGTGCGGGGTAGATAGGTGGGTGGGTGGATAGGTGAGTAGGATGGATGAATGAATTATTTTACTTCTGCTCTTCGATGGTCTCTCAAAAATCTTTCCAAATATTTGAAGTCAGAAAGTTTCAACTCACTCCCAGGACCTCCTTAAGGCCCATCTCAGAGGATGCCAGCAGCCTCACGCTTTCACTGAGCGGTCTGGCTCCTGTGCCCAAGTTCCAGATAATACCGCACTTTCCACTCATTCACGGCTCCGGAGCCCGTCTGACAGAGCCTCTCGCCTGCTAGCCTTGGAGTCCCCGGGAAAGGGCAAGCTGTCTTTTCATCATGAGACAAAATGAAAACGAAGCAAGTTTTCGGGAAAATGCTGCCTCCACCGAGGGAGGGATAGGGATGAGATCCAAGTGCCTGAAGTCAGCGACAACCCCCTTCCCCGGCCCCCTCTCTGCAGGGGCCTCCAGGTTCCTCTGGGCGGCAAGAAACTGCATTCTGCTGAGAGACACCAACGGGAAGCTCCCCCGGTGCCTGAGGAGGAAAAGGAAGCAGGACATTATCCATTCCACAGGGAGGCGAGTGCCGCCCCCTCTGCCCCTCTCTGCTCCCCGCGCCCGCGGCCGCTGGGGAGGAGGCAGGGGGTGCAGATGAAGGATGACCTGGGCTCCCGGGGAGCTGCTCAGTGAGGGACAGCAGAACCCCCCCCCCACACCCCGCAGAGTCTGTGGCTGCGTGGGCTGCCGCCGCAGGCAATGGAATAATCTGGAAGCTTCCCATGCAGCGCTGGGTTCGGCGCGGATGTGGCCAGAGGACGGGGCTGACCCTGCAGGCCAGCTCAGGGACGGACGTCCAGGAACCTTCCTGGCACCGGCTGGAATCTCTGCAGGGCAGCGTCGGGGGTGGGGGGCGGGGGTCCCCAGCTGCGTCCTGCGGGCCCTGTGGTTCTCCCGGGCACTGCTTAGCTCCTGGGTTTGCCTCCCCCCTACCCTAAGGCGGCGGGGGCGGGTGTAGTGACAGAGACCAGAGGACCCCAGAAGGCCGCTCGCCAGTCCTTGATGGGATGAAGTTGGGGGAATCACAGAGCCCCCCCCAGCCCGCCCAGCACCCTATTCTGCAGGGACTGTCCACTTGGGGGGCCCTGGCTCCCCCCATCTCCCAGACTGGAGTGACCTCTGACCTGCCAGGGCTCGGAGTTGGAAAAGGGGTGGAGACGGTGCTGACAGAGGCTTCCCATTGGTGGGAATCCTCCCATCACTGACACAGCCCTGCAGGGATAGGCTGAGCCGGGGGGGGCGGGTCATGACAGAGGCTTCCCATTGGTGGGAATCCTCCCATCACTGACACAGCCCTGCAGTGATAGGCTGAGCCAGAGGGGCGGGTGATGACAGAAGCTTCCCATTGGTAGAAATCCTCCCTCACTGACACAGCCCTGCAGGGATAGGCTGAGCCAGAGGGGCAGGGTGGGGGTCGAATGTCTCAGTGGTAGAAATCTAATGAGTTTAAGGATTAATAGGCGATGGGCATGATGGACCTTCTGTTCTAACGACCAGCTCTTCTACTTGCAAAGTAGTCTAGGGACTGCCACCCACCTCTGTCTCTGTTCCAGAGCCTTTGGGGGTCGAGGAGAGGGGTAGGGAAGGAATATCTCCTCGGGAGAGTCGCTCATCAGAACATTGTGCTATATACCACTCAGGGCCAATCTGATGTTACCTGTATCTTAGAAGTCTTTTAAACACACACACATACACACACACACACACACACACACACACACACACAGAACAGGGTTCCCTATTAAGAGTCGAGGAAAAGGATCCATAAAAGGATCCATAAGATCCACAATAGAACACCAGCCGATAAGCCCCCATGTGCCTCTGTGGCTGGGAAACGCCCAGCCCCCCACAGCTTTGGGGGTCACACCCAAGAGCCACAGGGGCAGGCGCAGGCTCCTGTAGGGAGGCAGGGAGCAAGTCCTCCCACCGCAGATGCGGACGCGTGGGCTTCAGTTGCTTCTGTATCCTAGAAGCAAGCGAGTGAGCGCTGAGTTCTGGCACTGCCCTGCCAGGCTATTCCCCAGCACGACGCACACGCGCTCCTCCACTGCACGCCTGCTGCCTTGGGGTGCACGCAGGGAGCCGAGGGCCGCGGAGGCCCCGTGTCTCATAACGCTGCGGGCCAGCAGGGAGACCTAGAAGAGTCGGGGGCCCTTCTCCACCCAAGAGGAAGTTGCTCTCCAGCTGCTCTCAACAGAGATGCCGCAGATGAGCAGCCGCAGAAATGCAGTGGATATCGCTCCAGGTCAGGGGGAGGTTGGGACAGAGAGGTGGCTAGAGCGTACCCGGAGACCCCGAGCAGGGGTGGCTTATGTAAAAACCCACCCAAGGGAGCCGGGCAAGTGTGGGTCCCGTTCAGCCGGGTTACAGAGTCAGGAGAAACCAAGTCAAAAACACAGAGAAACCGTCCGTGTTGGCCATTTCGACCGAGCACCGTCTCTGGGCAAAGAACCACGGCCAGAGCTGGGACAAAGAACCACAAGAGCCGAGAGACTAAGTCAAGAGAACACGGCAACCTCGACCCACAAAGTCTGTGCACCCCACATGTTCCCCGGGTCCCCGGATGACACGGTTTCATTGGCAAGTGGATGAGAAACAACTGCACGGGAAGAGGTTTTCTGCCTCCTGTGGCTTCCGGGTCCGAGTTGACCCTATGAGACGCACGAGGGCAATGCTGGAGAGACCAGAGTTCTGGGGTTGGTTGGGAGGACGAGTTATCTCCCCCCTTCCTTCCTTCCTCTTTCCCAGCTGCTCGGGGGGTGGAGCTCCGGGTACTGATGTTGTTGGAAACTCAGTCCTGGCAGCTCGAGAGCCATCATTAGCTCAGCGCAGGGCTAATGCAGTCCACGGGAGCGAGTTAATGGGCGAGGAGGCCCGAGCGGGCAGCCTGGACCCTGGGTGACCCGGGTCTGGGTGTTAAGTGGTGGCTGGTAACTCCCCTCTAATCACCTCTTGTTAGCCACAACTCTAGGCAAATTGCAGGCGAGGATTAAGTGCAGGAGACAGTGCCAGGCTCACTGTCAAGCTGAAAGAAAGACTCAATTTGTAGAGCAATCAGGACTCTGTAATCATTTCCTTCAGAGCTGTTTTCCCACCGCGCCCGCCCGCGGACCCGGCCCGAGCGGGCGGAGGTGGGCAGGACTGCGAGCTGCGGCTTCCCTGGCAGACGGGGTGAGGAGCCCTCCGCGGGGAGGCCCAGCCCAGCTGGCTCCCTGCCTGGACACGTGAGCTCCGGCCTGCTCAGGCGGTGGGGGGCACAGAAAGGGCGCTTGTTTTTGTAGGGAGGGGCACAGTCAGGGAGGAACCTTCCCCGGGAGCACAGAGACTGTCTGTGCCTCTGTTTGCATAACACACATGTGACATGTGACACAGACGCAGACCCAGAGGCGGATTTTACGACCCGTTCCTCCTTCCTTCAGTGCCAGGGGTCTTTCCGAAGAGGGAGAGGTTTGGGAGGGGGTCGTTTCCCAAGGGTCAGGAGCACTTTCTCACTGAGGTGCCATCACGGCCCTTTGGCCTAGCGTATTCCCGAGGCTCTGACCTCCTGGCTTTGCCAGTGCACCTGGAGAAGTTGGTGCACTTCTCCGGGATAAAGGAGGGGAGTTCAGGAATCTTCTACAGCCAACACACGAGGGGGTGGCCGGAATCCAGCTGGTGTCTAAAGGGGGGAGTGAGTGGCGTCTTCTCATGCAATGCTACCTTAAGTCCCACCCCCCCCAAAGTGCCCTGATCCTCTGACAATCTCCCAGTCAAAGAGGTTTGGAGGAAGATTCTCTCCCGGACTCCATTCCCTGCCTGGGGGGCCTGGGCAAAGGACAGAGAGTAAGGTGACAGGGCGGGAGAGGGTTAGGGGCTGGAAAAAACTGCGCTGAGACGACTCTTCAATTAGAGCATCTCCCCCTCTGCGGGTTTAGAAAAAAAAAAAATCACACAACAGGGGTAAAAAATCGGACCCCAGAAAAAATCACATGATTTTTTTTTTGCCTTTTTTGGGTCACACCCAGCGATGCTCAGGGGTTACTCCTGGCTCTGCACTCAGGAATTACTCCTGGCGGTGCTTGGGGGACCCTATGGGATGCCGGGGATCGAACCCGGGTCGGCTGCGTGCAAGGCAAATGCCCCACCTGCTGTGCTATTGCTCCGGCCCCCCAAAATCACATGATTTTTTAAAAAAAAAAGACTCCCCCCCCGACTTCTCCCAATAAGGCCAGGCAGGGAATGTGCAGGTTGTGAATGAAGCATTGAGACAAGCTGGAATTTGAGCAGGTGGGGCCGAGATGTCCTTCCACAGGGGCCAGATCCGTTTCTTTCAGAAGGTCCAAATCCTTATTCCCCATGAGCCCATCCCCGGTGAAGATTTATAATACAAAGGTGGCGCTTGGCATCAACCAGACATTCAGTTGTACTATACCATCCCCCTGGACATTTCCAAATATGCTACCGGGACATGTGCATGGGACAGTCGGGGGCCGCCCCGGTGTTGCACAGCCCGCCCTGCACCCAGGCTGCCCACACCCAGCACTCCCCCGAGAACCATGGCTGGAATCTCCTCTCCCAACTCCTCTCTGCGTTGGTCCATCAGACCCAACAGTAGCTGTGCTCCCCCCGAGATGCTGCGGAACGAAAGGAAAATTAACGGAGAATTCAGGGTGATTATCCGGCCGCTCCCCCGGAAGCTATGTTGGTCTGCTTTGTGTGCGCAGGACTTGTTTGGTTCGGTTTGGGTTTAGAGCGACGCTCTGGCTCCCGACTGCCCAGCTGGGGCCAGGCCCCTGCCCGCCGTCCCTTGTGTGTCTTCCTGATGCCAGGTGCCGTGTTACAGGTGAGAGCGGTGTGGCCCTGGCGTCGTCCCCGGGGTGGGATGGTGCGGGAGAGGGAAGCCAGGGTGTGTGCAGTGCACCGAGGACAAACCCCAGCTGTTTGGATTTGCACATTTTCCTCGGCAGCCCGCGTGTGAGAGAAACCCGCGGCTGGCGAAGAGTCATTTCGCCAGTGCAGAGTTCTTTCTCCTGGAAATCCGTTCCCTACGAAGCTTGGACCTGCTTCTCCACGCTCACACAGAGGTTTAGAATAAACCAGGGTGTGTGTGTGTGTGTGTGTGTGTGTGTGTGTGTGTGTCGGGGGGCAGGGAGACAGATAGGCTTGGAAGCTTTGCTCCCGCTTGGCGCTTAAAGTTATATAAATAAAGAGAACAATGATGAGTGTCGGCCGCCTCTGGCTCCCCGACGACCCCTCAGCTCCCGGGGGCTCCCGGGAATCCCACCCAGGGTGGCCACCGTCCCGGCCGGCCATGGGGGCTCATGCTGCTTCCTATTCAGAAATCCAGAACACGCTGGTCAAGAGAGCGCACGGAAAAACCATATCTGCTTCTCCCCCCCCCCCCCGCCACTGCTATTTGAACCCCTGCGGAGGGAGGGAGGGAGGGAGGGAGGGGGTTCGGCCGGAGGAAGCAGGTCCCCAGTGCAGGCGCCGAGAGCTGCGGATGCGAGGGGATGCGGCAGCCAGCTCCCCCTCCGTCCCTCTTACACCCACCGCATGGATGCACCCGCAGACAAATCAGTGCCGGGAAGTCCCCCCCCCCCCCGCGACCCCCGCCCCACCTCACCCCTACCCAGCACATCCCGCCCGCCCCACCACTGCCCCCTGGACAAGCCAGCAGGCAGTTCGGCTTCCCTCGGCGGCGGGAGGCAACGTGGGCACTGAGGTGGCCCAGAGCGTGGGCGCAGAGGACCCCCCCCCCCCGCCGCCCAGGGGGTTTGCCCAGCGGGCCTCAGACTCCGCCCTGCTCTGCTCCCCCCGCGCCCCCTCCCGCCATCCGGCTCTCAGATGCGACGCTGCCCCCGCGGCCCGAGATTCCTTCCAGTACAACAGCCACGCCGAACCCCGTCATTATGCCTGCCTCTCCCCATTCGACGTGCCCCGCGTGTCTCCGACTGGCGAGAAGGGATGTAATTAGTTCACTAAAAAGAAACCACATCCCCCAGCCCACCCCCCAACCCTCTGCAGCGGCGGCAGCTGGGTGGGGTGGGGCCATTCCCCGGGCACTGGTCTCGGTTCTTGGGAGCGGGGTGGGCGGCCCCTCTGACGGGCAGGTAAGTTCCTACTCAAGACACGCGGGGATCTCGGAACCCATGATCCCCTCTCCCTCTCCCTCTCTCTCTGTCTCTCTCTCCCTCTCCCTCTCTCTTTCCTCTCTCTCCCTCTCTCTCGCTCTCTCTCTCGCCCTCTCGCTCTCTCTCCCTCTCCCTCTCTCTCTCTCCCTCTCTCTCTCTCGCCCTCTCGCTCTCTCTCACTCTCCCTCTCTCTCACTCTCTCCCTCTCGCTCCCTCTCTCTCTCTCTCTCTCCCTCTCTCTCGCTCTCGCTCTTTCTCGCTCTCTTGCTTTGCAAAGTCCGAATCCCCAGCAGGCAGAGAGACACTCACCCCGGGCGCGAGAGCAGCTGGCTGGAGCGAGCGTGGGTGGCCAGGCGTCAGGGGGCACTGCTAGTTTGGGGCTCCATGGGTGACAAGGTGGACGAGGGGAGAGAGCGGGAGGGCCGGAGAGGCAGAGCGTGTTGGCACGGGCGGGAAGGACGAGGGCAGGAGGGAAAGCATCAGGCATGTGTGCAAAGGGGGGAAAAAATAAGGCAAAGGGGACGGGAAATTAATAATCCAACAAGCAGTTTCCCGTGTGTTATTAACGACGCCCTTCCCAGGGCCCGGAGCCCGGAGCGGCACATGGGCGGGGAGGGGCGTCACGCCATTGGCCGCCTCTCCGCACTCCCACACGTCACAGCCAATCCCCGAGCGCCTGGAGGCGCGGCGATGCGAGCTGCGGCTGCAAAGCCCCGGAAGACGAGGAACCGCGCTCCCGGGCGAGACACTGCTCCGTCCGGTTAATGCACTATAAACTTTATTCGAGCTGACTTCTCATTTGATCCCCCAGCGAGGAGGTCAGGGAGCGCGGGCAATTCCACCCCAAATCATACCATAATCGAATTGCTGCCTATTTCCCGAACCTATAATGAAAAAGGCAACCGAAATAATGCAGGTAATGCCGGCGGCCTCCCTTGCCTGTCGGACATTATTACCTCCGACCGCTTGTCGCCATTTCCCGGCACTCTAACAATGAATATATTTCACAGCTCACTTGCTCGCCTGCGTGGGTGGCACGGGACAGACACCTACATGATATGAAAGAAAATCTAAGACAATAGCGCTCCTCCTGAGTGCGTGCCTGGCAGAGCACGGGGGGAGAGTCGGTCTCATCCAAGTGCCTCTCTCTCTCCCCCTCCCCGCACCGCCTCCTCCACCTCCCTCTCCTCGCCTCTCTCACCCACGCCTCAGGACATCTGCACACACACACACACTCCCAGATGCACACACACGCCACACACACATGAATGTCTGCACACACCACCACACGGCACAGTCACACATGTGCACGCTGGCGTGCACACACGCCACACTCACATATACAACACACACACGTGCAGCTCTGCCTACACCAGTACACACACACACCCCACACTCACACATATGCACGTTTGCACATGCACCACACACACATGCATGTTTGCACACACCGACCTGTGATCACACCCCACCACACACAAGTAGGTTTGCAGGCACAGTGCACCTGCATGCATAATGCACACATTACACACGCACACGGGTGCAAGTCTGCATGCACGGCAGCACCCGTGCACACACCAGCACATGAGCATATGTGCACACACACATATTTATAGCAGGTGAGAGCACACACACACACTTGTACACACAGAGTGTGCACGCACCCAGCACACGTTGGCGTGGGCACACATGGGCACACCTGCGCGCGCGCCTGCACGGGCCTCTCACACAGGCTGGGGAAGCTGCACGCAGACGCAGCTCCTCTCTCTCGGGTAAGTTTCAGCTTCACCCCCAGCGAGAGCTCTGGACTCCGGCACTCCCTGCTGTGACACGGACCGGGACAGGGCTGGCATCGGGAGACGCAGGCCACAGGGACGCCAGCTGAGCCCTGAGCGAGCGCGTCTCCCTGTTTTCCTCTCACAAAAGCAACCCCCTGAATCCGGGCGCCCGGAGGAGTGATTCAGCATTCTCCGCCTCCTTCCCTGCACGGAGAAACGTGGCCGGGGGCAGCGCCCCCGAGGGAACTCCCTGGGGCGGCCAGCCCGCCTGCAGACCCAGGGGACCCGGGACCACCCCTGGCACAGGCTCCCCTCCTGGCACTGGGGAAGCCGGGCGGCCTCCAGCGTGCCCGAGTTCCCGGGGAAACCGAAGCGGGGCCTCGGTGGGACCTCCCGCCTGACCTCCGTCTCCCCAGCTTGCAGGCTCCTTCCTCACAGAGCCCGGAGCGAGCCGAGGCCCGGCCACGCCGCCCGCCGCGGGCTGGGAGGGCACCTTGGAGACACAGGAGCAAGCAGGCCGGCCTCGGGGCTCCCCAGACCCGCCCTGGCCCCGGCGTAACCGCCGCCGGCGGGGAATCAAGTCGCAAGCACTCAGCGTGCAGGGAGAATATTTCCCGACACGTGAGCCGCATTCCCGACCCCTCTTTCTCCTGCCCTTCTTGCTTCTTCGCTCCGTGCTCGGGCCTGCTGCATTTTCCTTTCGTCTGAAACGAGAGCTGCCCTCTAAGCAATTCTCGCCGCGCACAAATTTATGTCCTGATCGAGCAAATGACCTTCCCTCCTCCAGCCCTTGATCGCGGGGAGCCAGACCACGGAATCCACCGGCCAGGAGCCCAGGCCAGGGGGACAGGCGAGGGCTGGGAGAGAGCCCCAGATTCCCTCGCCTTCCCGCCCGCCCGCCCGCCCGCTGCGTGCCGGCGCTGGCTGGCTGGCTGGCATGGTTTTCATTCCGGGGGTTTGTTTTTCAGGATAACCCAGGCCTCAGACTGCCAGCCGACACAAGGGCAAAGAGTGATTCTTTAGCAGAGTCTGCACATAGGCTGGGAGAGAACAGCGCTTAGAAGAAGGAAAGAAAAAAAGATCAATATAAAGAAAAAAAAATACTCTCGATGTAATTGAAGTCATACATTTGTCCACGCCTTGCGCTATTCGCCCAATTACTGCTATCTATCAAAGAGGAGACAGCATTGAACCTGGCAGCACGGAAAACAAATTTTACTAAGTCAGAGGCGAAGGGGGGGGGCGTCATCAGAGAGGGAAGCTGGGGGGGGGAAGATACAAATAATAAATAATTCAATATTCTCGAGGAAAGCTCGTGGAGAAAAGACCCGGCTGATTCAAACATCAGACATGAGTCTGACAAGCGATGTATCGATTTAGACAATTCTATCATCATTATTCCAGCCGGAGCCCTTCACAAAAGCTTTCTCTTTTGGCTCCTGTTTCTACTTCTGTAACTACCAGCCTGCTGCACAGACCTCGCTCTCTTTGTACCGGTATTCATTACAGCTTAAGTCCTAAGCCGAAGCAAAGATGATAAACAGATTCCGGGTCCCGTGTTTGGCAGAGCAGTGCTCAGCGTTCCTTGAAATCTAGCAGAAGACGAGCAACTTAATCCACCGCATTTCCAAGCCGGGGTGCCGGGGGCCCCATCTGCCTAATGACCAGGGCGGGGTCTCACCTGGGTGCCGGGGTCACCGGCCCGAGCAATAGCACCCCACTCCCCCACTCCTCCCAAGAGGTGCCACACGGGAAGGAAGGTCGGCGGCCAGCCGCGGGCGCTCTCCCCTGAGGGTGATTTGGTGACTTCTATTTAGGCTGTGTGAGCGGGAAGCCAGGGCCGAGACAGAGCCAGCCTGCTCTCTCCTGCCCCACCGAGTCCCCCAAACCACACTGGCCCGTACAACCCAGGACGCTGAGAGAGAGAGAGAGAGAGAGAGAGAGAGAGAGAGAGACAGGGAGAGAGACAGGGAGAGGGAGAGAGAGACAGGGAGAGAGAGAGGGAGAGAGAGACAGGGAGAGACGGAGAGAGAGAGGGAGAGAGAGAGAGGGAGAGAGAGAGAGACAGGGAGAGAGAGAGACAGGGAGAGAGAGACAGGGAGAGAGACGGAGAGAGAGAGGGAGAGAGAGACGGAGGGAGAGAGAGAGACAGGGAGAGAGACGGAGGGAGAGAGAGAGAGAGAGAGAGAGGAGAGAGCAGGAGCGCGGCTCGAAGGTCAGTGCGGGGCGCTGAAATGCAGCGGTCTAATTAGTGGAGGAAGCCGACACCTCCATTAGGGCATCTGCAGAAAGCGCCCGCTCGGGCCCGGGCGTTCGATGTGTTAATTACCGGCAGTAACGGAGGCGCCTAGAAAATTAACGGTCTCACCCAGGCAGCGGGGTAAACAGACGAAACCCCCCGGAACGCCGAGCTGTTGGGGGATCGGAGAAGAAAAGTCGATTGAGGAGAAAGGGAAAAGAATCTCGGAGTCAGGGAAGGCTCTGGCGAGGGGAAAGGGTCTCGGGCGCCGGCCCCACCAGTTCCGTGGTGGCCGGGCTGAGCACGCACGCACGGCCATGCTGGCTGGGGCCACCGGACACACCCCTCGGATGCACCCCAAACTCGCTACGTCATTCCAACGTGCAGGAAGCGTGCAGGCCCGAGAGGCCAGGCGCGGACAGGAGCCGTGCTGGGTGCCCAGCCAAGGTGGGCACTGTAAAGGGCAGACTGGGGGTGTGGGCAGCATCTGGGCCAGAAACATCCCATCGGGCTGAGGCTACAACATAAACATCACTTGGTTGGCCGGCTTCGGGGGGGGGGGGGGTGCTTGGTGGATTCTGGAACATTCCATGGCTTAGTTCACAGGCGAGAGAAAGAAGGGATGCAAGTGAGAGAGGATGGAGGGAAGAGAGGGAGAGATGGGAGAAAGGGAGAAGAGTGAGCAGGAGAGAAGGAGGAGAGAGCAGGAGGGAGAGGAAGGAGGGAGGAAGAGGGAGAGCAAGAAGGCAGTGGGGCAGAAGGACAGAGAGAGAGAGAGAAAGAGGAGAGAGAGAGAGAGAGAGAGAGGAGAGGAAGAGGGGCAAAGAGAGGAGATGGGGAAGAGAGGGCAGAGAGGAAGTGAGAACGGAGGAACTACTCTGCCCCCGTTGTAGCCCGCGGCTCCTGCTTCTCAGTGCAGGAGACCTGGGGCTCTGCACACTTTGCCATCAGGGAGAGGAGGTAAGGAGGCGGCCCCTAGGAGACCCTCCCCTGCAGCCCGCCCGCCCAGACTCAACTGATGATTCCCCATCTGGTGGGCAAGACCGCAGCCTCGCGAGGCCCGGGACGCCTTCACCCTCCCTCTCCCCCTTCCGCCCAGGCTGGGGAAGCTCTCGGGGGCTCTCAGGGAGTCCGGGGGGCAGGGGCAGGCACTGCAGACTCTCTCCAAATCAAATTAGCGGGACCCCGATCCATCGGAAGGGCTGGCGTCCGAGAGCTCCGGGCCGGCCGACTCCTGGCACCGGGGGACGGGGAGCGCGAGAGCGAGGGGAAGGGAGTCGGGGGAGAGACGCCCTCAGCCTCCCGGCCCGGAGATTCCCCGTTATTGAGTCTGTCACTTCCCATTCCAGCTAACACACTGCTGACTGCGGCTCATCGCGGGGCAAATATTCCGGCTCCCAGGCATACAAAGTGGGAGCAATTGCTCTGGATTGGGGGTTTAATAAGCAAGTGGGGCCCCGAGAGGAGGAAGGATTGAAGGGTAGCGGGGAGGCGGCGGCTGCAGGGAGAAGGTTTGGAACAAAGAGGAAGGGGGGGAAGGTGTGAATTCTCGCTCTTCACTCTTCCTCTCCTTTCCCCCCTCTCTTATCCTGTTTCCTGCCCAAATTTTGCAGCAATCGTGACCAGGATCAGAGTTAGCCCCGCAAATGCAGAGAAAGGCCGTCTCTCGTGTTTCCAGGAGAGGAGGCTATATCTGGCATCAAACAGCTCTGGAAAGAAGGATCTGGAAAGATCTGTCTTTTCGACTCTGCTCTTATTACTCTGCTTGGGCCTTCCCAGAAAAGGGACACGGTCATTTTTGCCGGGTGGAGAGTCAGTCAGTCACCTTCTTCCCGTCTTCTGGGGTTCAGGTCCTGGGGCGAGGGGGAACGCACCTGAGAACACAGAGCAACACCCACGGGCGTCCCTGTATCCTAGCACAGAGGGTTTAGGGGTCGCCATGGTAGCGTCAGGGATCATCAGAGTCGAGTCTCTCCCGAGAGCCGGCGTGGGGAAGCAGCTGGGGGTCACAGCCCACCGCAGACTCCAAAGCCTGCGCCTGCCCCATCACCCCACTCACTGCCACGTTCTCATCTTCACAAGCTGGATCCCTCGGACCACGACCCCAAAGTGGACGGGGCCCCACTCCCTGCGCCCGTGCCCACCATCGACCTTCTGTTCTCTGGTTCCGACTGACGATATCGCCAGAAAATCCTCACCCTGGCCAGGCGCTCTCGCCAGTGGGACCCCCCAGCTTGGCTGGACATCAGCTTCCTCTGGGGAAAAATGTCAAAAGCAGGGCGCCAGCCCCCCACTCCTGGGGATCAGGATGTGGAGCCCTGGTTATGGATCTCAGGGTGCAGCCATAAGATAAACTTGGAGAGAGAGGGGGAGAGGGAGAGAGAGAGAGAGGAGGGGGAGAGGGAGAGAGAAAGGAGGGGGAGAGGGAGAGGGTGGGGAGAGAAAGAGAGAAGGAGAGAGAGAAACAGAGAGAGAGGGAGAGAAATAGCGAGAGAAAGACAAAGAGAGAGAGGGAGAGAAAGAGCGAGTGAGAGGGAGAGAAAGAGAGGAGAGAGAGAAAGAGAGAGAGGGAGAGAAAGAGCGAGAGAAAGAGGGAGAGAAATAGAGAAAGAGAAAGAGAGAGGGAGAGAAAGAGAGAGAGAAAGAGAGAGAGAGGGAAAGAGAGAGAGGGAGAGAAATAGCGAGAGAAAGAAAGAGAGAGAGGGAGAGAAAGAGAGAGAAAGAGAGAGAGAGAGAGAGAGAGAGAGAGAGAGAGAGAGAGAGAGAATTGGTTCTTTATGAGGACTTGGACTCCAGAGACAGCATCCGCTGTGGGTTTCGAAAGTGAATCAAATGTGGGTTTCCGAGTGCTCGAGGCTGCCGAGTGCCGGGCGGGGGGAGGGGGGGCACGCCCAGCCTTTCCGTCTGGGACCCTGTCACCAGCACCAACGCTTCTCTCCCCATGCACAGTCCATCTCGGGGGTTGCCGGGAGAGCACGGTGGGTCAGGACTCGTCCGGCCATGTGGCTTCGCCGGGGGCACTGAGTACCACCACCACGCCTGGCCGTGAGCACAGAGCCAGGAGTAAGTCTGGTGTGGCCCCCAGACAGTCACTATACGCCACTAAGTCGAGTGACAGGGCCCGTGTGAGCAAGATCTGCCGCCGGGCTGGGAAATGAAGTTCTTGGTCTCTTCCTGACGCAGCGTCCGCTGGCAACACTTGAGGGGGCGGGGCCGGGGACCCCGATGTCCACGTCCAGCCCCTTCCCAGGCCAAGAAGACCCACGAGCCCAGCCCCGACTCCGCCGCACCCCCCCACGCCCCCCCCTGCTATAAGACACCCAGGGTGACACGGCTTCCTCCAGGGGCCCTTTCACCCCATCCTCTGTTTCTCCCTCAATCCCCCCCATCCCTGTCAGTCTCAGACCCCCGGCCACGCACCATCCCTCCTGGACCCGGCTTCCCAGCGGGATCCTCGAGGATGCAGGACCCACCACGTGCAGGGGTGGGAGGTAGGGGGGGTCTCTGCTTTGTCTGTTTCTGTGGCCCAGACACCTGGGCATCCCCCCTCCCCACCCTGGGCCCTGGCGGCTGACTCCAGACGTGAGGAAGGGATGAACCCCCTGAAGTGTGAACGGACGAACCCGCCTGTGCGCTGAGCGAAGGGGATTATCCATGTTGCCGGTTCAAAATTCAAAAGCTCCCAGGCCTGGGGAGTCAGAATTGGGGGGGGGGCAGGGTCTCGGGCTCTGCATTCTCACAAGCTCATCAGAGGTCTCGGGGGCTCCACCCGCGCACCCCTCTCTGGAGTCTGGGGGAGGAAGCACACGGTCCCTTCATGTGTTAAGTGGCACATACAGTCGCACCAGTTCCACACCTTTGCCGAGACAGCAGGACGTGCGTTTGCATTCTCAAAATGGAACGAGAGGGGCCAGAAAGGTAGTACAGTGGGTAGGGCGCTTGCCTCGCACATGGCCCAGTGGGCTCAATCCTCAGTGCCCCCCAAAAGGTCCCCTGAGCCCCTCTGGGAGTGAGCCCTGAGCATAGCAGGCGGCCCCCAAACCAGTTGAAAAACTGCATGAAAATGGCACGAGAGGCAGAGAAGCAGGACTGGACCATCGGAGAAACAGAGTGGAGGCTGGGCTCGCGGAGAGCAAGTCTGGTGACTTCTGCCCCCCACACTCGAGGGTCAAGGCAGACAGTGTGTCGGTCACAGTGACGGCCCCGGGCGGGGCAGGCGAGGCCGCTGGACCTGCTCGGCGTGCCTCAAACCCAAGCAGGCCTTACACACAGAGCAAACCCCCATTTTCCTCGGCCTTGATGGACACCCCGGTTCTCCCGCTCTGGGGGTAGCCTGGGCCCACGTGTGGGGCCGAGACGCAGCCACGGAGCTGCCAGCCCTGAGCTTCAGCCTCTCCATGGGCGCGTGATCCCCTCAGCCCCTGGGTCCTCACTCGAGGGGTGGGACCGCGGCCGGGCCTCTGGAGGGTAGAGGGGGGTACTCAGAGCCGAGCTCAAGCCCAGACGATGCTTGGCACCCCCGACTGCCCGCATCAGTAGGCAGAGAGGGCACGGAGGGGCTGTTCTTTCTACAGACGGAAACCACAGGGCACGGGGTTCGAGGAGCTAAAGAGTCACACAAGCCAGCGATGTTCCCGGGGTCCAGCCTAGGGTCATCCTCTTCGGTACCCGCATCCCTGGGAATCCTGGTGTGGCCCAGCCCAGCAGCCCAGCACAGCGGAGCTGGGGGACCCTCTAGGGCGGAGCCTGAGGCATCACGAGGTGCCAGCCATGGAGCCCAAGCCTCCCACAAGTGCTCCGGCCCTTGGAGCCGTGGGCCTGGGCCTGTCCCTGGAGGCAGGCGGAGATTCATGAGAGGCTGTGCCCTGGGCCCTCTCTGGGCTGCCCACGCTCAGGGCCAACACGCCAGCCTCCCGTCCCTGACCTCGCGGGGAGACCCCCTCATGTAAATCCCCGCTGCCAGCCCCACCCCCGCCCCAAGCCCTCCCCCTCCCCAGCCCTGACACTCAGGAGAAGATCCACAGACCCTGACCTTCAGCCAGCAAGGCCCCGGAGCCAAGGCTGAGCGAGACAGAAGGACGCGGCGGGAACTTCCCTAGGAAACACAACTTCCCACGGAAGGGAGGCGGCGGGTGCGGGGACGGAGCCCGGAGCGGGGACACTGTCAGACCCGCTGGCCTGGGCCACCTCCTCCCTCCCCAGGCCAGCCGAGGGGAGGCGACTCTCTCCGGAGCACGGACAGGCGAAAGAGCCAAGGCCCCGGGGCCACAGCCACAGTCCGTCCCGTGGAGGAGGTGGGCACAGGCCAGCCCGCGGCTGGCCCGCTCCTCCCCTGCTCCCTGGGGCGAGGGGGCAGGGGGCAGGGGGCAGGGGGCAGGGGGCAGGACGGCCTGCGGCTGGCCCGCTCCTCCCCTGCTCGTGGGACCAGGGGGCAGGGAGCAGGGGGCAGGCGGGCCCTTCTCCAATCGCTCAGGATAAATACCCGCGCCCAGCCTGGGCTGCGCGGTGACTAAAGCAGGCCTGCGGGTGCGTACTATCAACTCACGGGCTCGCTCTGCTCCGGGAGCTGCGGCGGAGCGGGTCGGAACAAGGCTGCAGGCAGGTCCGACCAAGCCCCCCTAACAGGCCTGACACCAGGCGCAGCCCAGTGAGACCACGCAGAGCGTCCTCCGGGCCCCCTGGTCGCCGCAGCCCGCCACAGAGAGGGGCTCCGGGGGTCCCCTCCCGGGCCCGCCTCCCCGCACCTGGCTGGGAGTGACAAGGCAGCTCGGGCTGCCGGGAAGAGCTGCTGGGCCCACCTTGCCTTTGCAGTGCACCGAGGGCGCAGGAGAGCAGTGCCGGAGAAGGAGGGGAGGAAGTAGCAGAAGGGGTGGGGAGGGGAGGGCGCAGGAGATACAGATGACAGCCGGGGTGGACGTACAGGGCACCCGGCACTCCCTCGGGCCTTCCCGGACCGGCCACCTCCAGCTGTTCCCAGCCGGGCGCCAAGCGGATCTGCCTCCACCCATCCCCAAAGAGGACGGGAGGGACGGGGGGCTGGTTCCACTGGCCTCTAGTAGGCAGAGAGGCCCTGGGTGCTGCAGTATCCTTCCACATTGCCCACCCCGACCCCACACAGACAATCACTGGCACTGCGTGTCCAGGCTGCAGCAACCGGCTCCCGGAGGAAGCAATCTTGCTTGCCACCTTAAGTGAGCATGCTTGTGATTGGTCACCGTGAGATTAGCACGTCCGTGATTGGTCACTGTGAGATTAGCATGATCGTGATTGGTCGCTGTGAGATTAGCATGCTCGTGACTGGTCGCTGTGAGATTAGCATGCTCATGATTGGTCGCTGTGAGATTAGCAGTCAGTGATTGATCACTGTGAGATTAGCACGTCCGTGATTGGTCACTGTGAGATTAGCAGTCAGTGATTGATCACTGTGAGATTAGCACGTCCATGATTGGTCACTGGGAGATTAGCACATCTGTGATTGGTCACTGTGAGATTAGCACGTCCGTGATTGGTCACTGTGAGATTAGCAGTCAGTGGTTGGTCGCTGTGAGATTAGCAGTCAGTGATTGGTCACTGTGAGATTAGCACGTCCGTGATTGGTCACTGTGAGATTAGCATGCTCGTGATTGGTCGCTGTGAGATTAGCACATTCGTGCTTGGTTACTCGGAGACCCGCACGCTCATGATTAGTCGCTGTGAGATTAGCCCATTCATGATAGGTCACTGTAGGCTCATGACCAGGGTGACTGACACTCCCGGGAAAGCCACTCAGTGCCCCCTCCCTGGTGGGTCCACCAGGCGGGCGTGATCTCCCGTGTTTCTGGGGTGAGAATTGCTGCCCGCTGGCCTGCAGTCACCTCAGGGCACTGACCGCGGTCAGCGTCCCCTGGGAAACACCCAGTAGATTTGATTTCCAAATAGGTACCGCAACTCTTCAACCCCCCCGCCCCCCAGCCCCCGTACTCGCTCTGCCTCGGCTGGTGAAGCCTGGTTTACCCGCCCAACAGCTGGGTGGGGCGGGGAGAAGGTCTGAAACTCTGAGCACCCCCCCCTGGAACTTGAGGTGACAGGTGGGAGTCCCCTGGGGAGGTGCTCGGGGATCACTCCTGGCGAGGCGCAGGGGACCACAGGTTGGCCCAGGCGGGGCGAGCACCCTGCCCGCCGGCCCCTCTCTCTGCCCCGTCTGCTCTGGCCGTGCTGGGAAGCGAGTGAGCCGGGCACGCGGTCCCGAGCAGGTGCGGTCCCAGCGCCTCCTTCACGCCCGGGCGGGGCCGGCCCCCCTCGCTCTGCGCAGCGACGCCGCCGGAATGTTTGATGGTCCCGGGAAGAGGAGCTTTTCCGGGACAGCCGCCGTTTGCAAGATTTATCTCCGTGTGTGCGTGCGCGCGCGTGCGTGCGTGTGTGTGTGTGTGTGTGTGTGTGTGCGCGCGCGCGCAGCATGCGGCCGGCCGCCCTGCGCAGCCTTTGTCTGCCGAGCAGGCTTTGCCCTGCCAGCGCTGCCTGCAGCATTCCCGGTCGGGGCGTCCACTGGCACCCCGGCATCCAGGCCAGACCTCCCCGCCTCTGGTCACAGCCGGGAGAAGCCCGCTGGACACGGCCACCCCCGCCTAAGAATCACCCACAGAGGACAGAACGGTCCTTGGGTCCCCCGAGGGCCGGGCACGTCCAGCTCGTGAGCATCACCTGGGCCCAGAGGATGTAGCCCTGGGCCACAATCCACTTCCTGGCATGTGCGCACACACACACACACACAGAGACACACATGCACACGTGGCCCCAGCTGCTTTGGCACCGGGGCTGGCAGCCTGGCTGGGAGCACAGGTAACAAGGGCAGCCCCCACCCCCCCGAACGCCGGGGCTCAGGGGTCCCTGCCAGGCGTGTCGGGAGGCAGGAGCAGAGCCGGGCCGGCCCCTCTGTCCCCCTAACTGCTGCCTTCCCGAGGGGACGCGGGCGGGCTCCATTTCTCTGGCAACCCCTGCTGGAACCCGCGAACACTGCGCGAGAGCCAGGGCCGAGCCACTGTGGCCCCCGGTCGAGGCTTGCCCACGCTGCTGTGACCCCCGGCCGAGGCTTGCCCACCCTGCTTCCGGCGCCATCCTTCCCCCGGTGCCCAGACAGCCCATAAACTGTGCCCACCCTTCCCGCGAGCCCGCAGGAGGGAGCTGCAATGGCAGCCTCGGGAGAGTCCCTAGAAGGCGCCCAAAGCCTGCCTGGGCCCTGGCAGACTGGCACGAGGGCCCCGAGAAGGCACGTTGGCACAGGCAAGCACTGGCCGCCCCGCTGAGACGCGCCTCGAGCTCTGCCCAGCCGCAGCACTGGCATGAGATGAGAGAGTGTGTGTCAGGGTGGGGGGCGCCATCCCGCCATGTCTCCCCAGGGATCCAGGAGTTCTGGCCACCCCGCACCCCGGCACTGCCCCCTGCAGGCGTGAGGCTTG
Organism: Sorex araneus; assembly: GCF_027595985.1. NCBI lineage: Eukaryota > Metazoa > Chordata > Mammalia > Eulipotyphla > Soricidae > Sorex > Sorex araneus. Next base: position 219,530,074 of record NC_073305.1, read on the forward strand.
GCACACCCCCGCTTCCTCAGCGCGAGCCCAGGCCGGGCTCCCGAGCGGCCACGGCGAGCTCAGGGTGCAGGAGTGGACGGAGCGTCTGTCCCCGTGGCCGGGCGGCCTGCTCGCCTCTGCGCAACGCATGCGTGTCCCCCCCCCCCCGGGTGCAATGAGGGGCTGAAATGCAGCCACGTGTCCCCTCAGGCCGGGTGCACGGCCCCGGGCCCCCGCCGGCGTGTGGGTTCTCCTGCCGTGGAGCCGGGCGCCGTGAAGGCCTCGCTGCCTCGACCCGCCACCAGCCACGCAGGCGAGGCGGGGTCACGTCCTGTCTTGGCTTCGGCGTCTGGGGCTCGGACGCGGCTGACAGGTGCTTCTGAGGGAGACGAGGAGGGTCCCGTTGCCCCCCGAGCCCTGGGCACCGGGCGGGCTGCGGGTTGCAGGGTGTTCTGAGGATCCCCGGTGCTGTTTTCTGAGTGTCTGATCCACTCGCGCCCTCCACAGCGGTTGCCGGGAGACGCCCTTCCCTTCCCCCTGCACCAAGGGTGTCCCTGGAGAGACGCAGACCCCGGCAAGGATGACGGGGGTCTGGAAGAACAGATGCCAACCTGTTTCCATGGGAGGAATTGCCACGTGTTTGGACGTGGAAGAAGGCCTTGTGGAACTTTCTAGATTCCGGGAGCTGGAGGCGCCGACCCAGGAAGGCCGGGGCTGGGCAGAGTGCCCGCTGCCGAGACACCCGTTTCTTCCGGGTGATGATTCCTGTCCGCTGAGATCTGCAATGGATCCGGATCCATTCCTGAAACCAACCCCACGTCTTCCAGCTTCCGGGCAAATGGTCGGGGGCTCCCGGGAACAGTATGTGGCAGGAGAGCAGCGAGCAGGGCGGGCGTCTCTGTGCTGAGGTGCTAAGTGAGAGTGTCCTTCCTGCGGGGACGCCCAAGGAGAGTGACCCCGGCCCCTCCGGTCCACGCGAGGGGAAACATTTGCATATCAAGCGCCAGTGGCCACAGCTCGGGCTGCTCTGAAATGCTATAATTAAGAGGGGAGCCCGCCCGCTTGGCCGGGGGACTGTAATCTGCAAATTATACGGAAGGAGTCGAAGGCAAGGAACCACCTCCTTCCACAACCGCCGGCCGGTTCTGGGACGTGTCCAGCTCCAAACTGCCCCCGAGACGAGCTGCAAGAGAGATGGCCACGCCCAGCCCTTAGCCAGGGCGTCTGTCTGCACGCGGTTCTGAGCTGGGCACAGTGAGGAGGCTGTTCCTTGCGGGGTCTGGTCGAAGACCAGTGCCCATGGGCACCACAGGACATTGCCCGCCTCGGAGATGGCCCTTGAGAGGGGACACGCGAGTGGCCCTTCAGACCCCCTCTTGCTCCCCAGGCCGGCTGTGAGCCCGCTTGCTGGCCACCGGTGGGCCGAGACGGGGTAAGTGCATCGTCTTCTCTCTAGCCTCATCCTCACACGAGATCCGGGGCGTTATTTTAGATGTGATTTCAAAGAACTGCTCAATATGTGTGTGTATACACAGATATTTATATATATAAAAATATACATACACACAAACATATGTATATGTATATATTTGGGGAAAAATGTTTCAACAGAATCTTTAGGATTCAGTAAGTAGACTCTGGGGACCGTGTCACTTGGCCCTTTGAAATGAAAAAACATGAGGGGCGAGAGAGACAGTTCAGGGTCCAGGCGCTTGCCTGGCGTGAGGTTGAGCAGGCTCGATCCCCAACCTCCACTGGCCTGAGCACCACCGGGAGTGAGCCCTGAGCCCCTCTGGGGGTGGCCCCGGTCAGCCCTCCCCCCGCCCCCACCGTCCCCCAACAAAACCCTAAACTAGACATGTGACTAGTTTAGACATGTCTAGCACGGCCCAGCCCCTCACAGCCTGCCTTGTGGCAGCGCCAGGCTGTCCCCTCTGAGACCCCACCCCCCCCCCCCGCCAGGCTGGCTGCCCCGTGCAGTCTGGGGCCCAGTGGCTCAGTGGGTAGCGCAGCTGATGACGCCCCCCCCCCCCCCAAGGCCCCTGGGCAGGAGCCAGATGAGACCGTGAGGCCGGCAGTGGGCCGCGGGGCACCGGTGCGCGGAGCTGGAGATGCCGTCCAGTGTGTGCTATGCTCAGCAGCCTCCCTCCTCCCCCCAGTCCTGCAGGCCAATCCCACACGGAGAGGGGGCCCGCCGTCCGGACGACGAAGGCCAGGCCCGGAGACCTTCAGAGACGGCACAGCTGTCGCCCACTTCACCAGAGAGTGACCAGCAGACAGAGTTGGTTCCTTGCAGAGTCTGGTCGAAGACCAGCGTCCAAGGGCACCACAGGACAGTGCCCGCCCCGACTCTGGGCTCCGGCCCCTCGGTGTCCTGCCTCCTGCTTCCCCCGGCCTCGGGGGCTGCGTGCCCGGCCCTCCCTGCTTCTGGCCGCCTCGCCCCCACCCGTCTTCTCCCAGGCTTGGGCCAGACCACCTGCCAGTTTGCTAAGCTGAGGTGCAGAGGTTAGCAGAGAAAGGTCTAGAAGCTTCCCAGAGGCTGCCTCGTGGAAGAGAACAAAGAGATTTCCGGGGTGGTGGGTGGGGGGAGAGGGGGGTCCTGGAAAACTGGACCCCCTCCTGTTTTGCTCGTTCTATAGATTCCTTTATCACCGGCCACAGGGCTGCAGGTCCCACCCACAGCCGAGCGGGTCCAGCTCAACACACCCGGGGGAAAATGGCGCCCAACAAGGACCCTGGGCGGCTCTGCCCCTGCTTGCCCAGGCCAGACCCCTGCACAGCCCCGCACAGCCCAGGGCTCAGCTCTGGAGTAAATCCCCCCACCCCATCCGCCTCTCTGGGCCACATCCCTCCCTGCTCTGGCATTGCCTGCAGGCCCTGAGGTCCAGCCATGAACGTGGGCAGTGCTGGGTGGCACGTCCCTTCCCTTTCTTGGGCCATCCGGTCCTGGACAGAGCAATAGCACAGCGGGCAGGGCGTTTGCCTTGCACGCGGCTGACCCGGGTTCGATTCCTCCATCCCTCTCGGAGAGCCCGGCAAGCTACCGAGACCATCCCGCCCACATGGCAGAGCCTGGCAAGCTCCCCGTGGCATATGTGTCATATTAGATATGCCAAAAACAGTCACAAGTCTCACCATGGAGACGTTACTGGTGCCCGCTCGAGCAAATCAATGAGCAATGGGATGACAGTGCATGGCCGTGGCTCTCCGAGCGGATGGAGGATCCCGGGAACATCTCTGAGCAGACCTGAGCTCCGCCAGCCATGGCCGGGGGGGGCAGGGATAGAGCCCCCCGCCCCCTTACCGTGCAGGGTGGGGGAGAAGCCATCCATAATGGGGAGCATAGACCTCGCCCCACCCCGGCGGGGCCTCCTGTGCATCCCGCCTGACTTGGGCGAGAGCCAATCAACAGCCACTTGGGAGGGAGCGACTGCGCCCCCCCCTCCCCACCCCACGGGCGTCTGCAAGCCCCCGGGGAAGGAAGAACGCGCTCCGACAGCCGAGGGGGCGGCGGGGAGAGATGTGGGCACGGGGCAGCAGGGTGGGGGCCCCAGAGCGCTTGCAGCCCGGAGAGCCGGCGGGATTCCCCCCTCTGGGGGGTCTCGCTGGGCCCCGTGGGCAGGGCCCCTGCGCCGAGGGGGCGTGACCCGGCAGAGGGGTCCGGTGGGAGGGCAGAGGGGGCAGGCTTACGTAAGGCCGTTATTTTAGAGCCTCGTTATCCTGCCCCCAAAACTCCCGGCGCGCATCGCCGGAGAGGAAGCGTGGGGGGCTTGGGGGGACGCACATCTCATCCCCCCCCCACCGGGAGAGACCTGGGGGGACAAGGCAGGCGGCGGGTTCCAGGAAAGGCGGCAGCGGGCAGGGCTCAGAGCCGGGTGGGCGGGGCTCGGAGCCGGGGTGGGCGGGGCTCAGAGCCGGGTGGGCGGGGCTCGGAGCCGGGGTGGGCGGGGCTCGGAGCCGGGGTGGGCGGGGCTCAGAGCCTGGGTGGGCGGGGCTCAGAGCCTGGGTGGGCGGGGCTCAGAGCCGGGGTGGGCGGGGCTCAGGGCCAGGGTGAGGCGGGGCTCAGAGCCGGGATGGGAGGCGCGTCACTGGCCGGGGGCCTTGGCAGAGAGACGCTCCGGGTGCGTGTCCTCACCCTTCTGACTTGCAGGGGTCCCGGGGTGGGGGGCCGGCATGGGACTGTCTCCTGGGGACCGGCAAGGCGGCACGTCTGACCGGGGCCCGCAGCCCGGCTCTCGAGGACGCCCCTCTCGGGCTGGGGACCCGGCCTGCGCCCAGCCTCGGACCCGCTCCTCCCGCGAGACGGTGTGGGTTCCGTGGCACCACCCCATGGGGGGGTCTTAAACCCACCGATTCCAGGTGGGGCCTTCTCTGCAGACCGGGTCTTGGCAGAGGGAAGGAAATCGCGGGTGCGAGCTTGATATCCTAACGCCATGGGGGGAGGGGCGCCCTCCTGTGGGCCCAATGACGGGGGGGGGGGGTGGCAACAGAGCGGGTGGGAGAGACGAGGATGAGGTGCAGGGGAGGAGCAGGGGAGGGCCGGGCACCCAGAGTGGCCCTCAGGGCGTGGACGGCCACTGAGGTGGGCTCTAAGCCCCCCAGCCCCGCCTGCGCTCACCCCCCTGGCCCTCTCCCTCGTCCGGATCCGAACCAGCTGCTGTGAATTTGCTGCTCGCTGAGAAGTGACTCCTCGTCTCTGTGTTCTGGCTGGGCCCGGGGCAGGAGGGCTAATCCCAGGGGTTTAGGGGGGGTGGTGCTCTCAGCACAGTGCTCAGAGTCACTCCCGGAGGCAATGTGGGGTCGACAGGTGGAGCCGAGGAGCACATCCAGGGCTCGGAACCCACACGGGCCCTGCGTCCCCCACACCTCCGCCCTCTCCCCCCCATGCTCCTTGCACGGCAGGACGAGCACAAGAGTAAGGGCAGATCTCTGGAAGCGGCGAGGCACGAGCGTTCCTGTTCCCGGGTCCGGTTCCACCCGCTGCCGGTGTTTTGCACAGGAGGCCGGGCCAGGAGAGATGGACGGAGGGAGGGTGTGGGCCGGAGCCTCGGGAACAGGAAGCCTCTGGTGGAGAGAAGCTCTGAAGCCTTGGGGTGAGTCAGGAGGAAAGTGGGGTGCTAGGAGGGGCCGGGGCTGCCCTCTCGGCCCTCACTGCGGTCTCCAGCGGGTCCCTCCCAAAGCTGGGAGCACTGAGCACGGCTGCTGGGATGTGGCGGAGCCCCGTCGGGCTAGCAGCTAGGGAATGGTCCTACCCCCCCCCCCCACACACACACAGACACACTCAGGCTGGGCCCCCCCAAAGCCACCCCAGCCCTGCCCTCTGGAAGGGCCTCCTCTCCCCGCCGGCCTCCACACGGATGCCACCAGCGCCTCACTGTCTTAATTTAGGTGCGCCGGGCGCGGCGAGGAGGGGTGGGGTGTGGGGGGAGCCTGGCACTTTCTTCTTCTCTCTTACAAACATTTATGTAACCACGCCAGCCGGAGAATCTGAAGGAGGCGGCACAGAGACGGGGAAATCTCACCCAGAGGACGCAACGCTCCGGTCGTGGAGGAGAATGGAGACTCCAACATCCACCCCTCACTGCAGATCGCTACTCTGGCAGCAACGGCCCCATCCCTGGACATACCCAGAGACCACTGGCCAGCCTGGACATGCGTGTATGTAATTACGGTGCTGCAGGATTCTCCACACGACATATACATGAAAACCTGCAGCCCCCCCACTTCCAATCCCCACAACCCAGGTAATAAGCTTTTGTCTCGGCTTTTTTTTCCCTTTCCTGCTTTAAGCACCCTCTTTAATGAGCTCTGCTTCTTTGTAACTCCAGAGATTTAGTATTCTGTCCAACAAAACAATTTATTGCCCAAAATGTTCCGACTGCAGATAAAATCTTAGCTTCCCCGATACTTCTGGCTCCACAGTTAATACCCTAATGTTTCATTTACAGCTGAACAAAGCGGCTTATCTCCACTAAAAGGGGAATTAGTAGTAAGAAATAATTTCCATCATCGGCTGAGTTTCTAAGTAAAGTGATGACTTTCGCATTCTCTCTTCTTCCTGGTGACAGGTGTGTTGGGGGCTCCCAGAAAATAGAGTTTCTGTCACCTCCGCTTTGTAATTTGAACAATGCAGCTACATAGATCAGGCAGGAGTTAGGTCTGAGCTGTCAGGGGGAAGGAAAAAAATAAAAAAAGGAACGGTGCTGGGGAAAAATGCTGTTCTCAGCAGTTCTCAGCTACAGATTGGGCAGTAACTCAAGGGGGGAAAATGGGCTTGAATCAACAAATGGCCCGTCCCCCCCTCGTCGGCAGCCAGTGGAAGAGGCGGCTCCCGGCACACGAGCTGCCTCCTTTCTGCTTCCTCAGCGTCGGCGCGGGGCAAACCGGCTACAGATCCCCGCCCAGGTCCGTGGGCCTGGGGGCCAGCAGGCATCCGTCCAGCTGGGGAAGAAGGGAGGCAGCTGGCATAGAGGGAACCTTAGCCAAGGGGCTGGGGCCACTGTACAGTGGGGAGGGGGCTGGCTGGCCTTGCACGCAGCCGACCCATGTTTGATCCCCGACACCCCGAGCCCCGCCCAGGGGTGATCTCTGAGTGCAGAGCCAGGGGGAACTTCTGAGCATTGCCGGGTGTGCCCCCCAGGCCCCCTCAAAGAAATAAATAAAAACAGCGAGTAGGGCATTTGCTTTGCATAGGGCCAACCCGGGTTCTATTCCCAGCATCCCATAGGGTCTCCCGAGCACCACCAGGAGTAATTTCTGAGTGCATGAGCCAGGAGTGAGCCCTGTGCATCACCAGGTGTGACCCAAAAGGCAGAAAGAAAGAAAGAAAGAAAGAAAGAAAGAAAGAAAGAAAGAAAGAAAGAAAGAAAGAAAGAAAGAAAGAAAGGAAGGAAGGAAGGAAGGAAGGAAGGGAAGGGAGGGAGAAAGGGAGGAAGGGAGAAAAAAGGAAGGAAGGGAGGAAGGAAGGAGGGAGGGAGGGAGGAAGGAAGAAAGGAAGGAAGGAAGGAAGGAAGGAAGGAAGGAAGGAAGGAAGGAAGGAAGGAAGGAAGGAAGGGAAGGGAGGGAGAAAGGGAGGAAGGGAGAAAAAAGGAAGGAAGGGAGGAAGGAAGGAAGGAAGGAAGGAAGGAAGGAAGGAAGGAAGGAAGGAGGGAGGGAGGGAGGGAGGGAGGGAGGGAGGAAGGAAGAAAGGGGCCAGAGCCCGGAGGCCTGGATCCTGGGAAGGAGACTGCCAGGCTAGAAGCAGTGCCCCCCTGAATCCCCTATGTCCACGGGAGGGGACAGTGACTCCCAGGATGGTGAGGACAGTCGGGGGCTGCAGCTGCCACTGGCCAGCTGGGCTCGTGACTGCCTGGCCTGGCCCCTGCCACTGCCCCGTAAGCACAGGACAAAGGGGAGGGGCCCGGGGAGACAGCACAGAGGGCGTGGGTAAGAGACCGAGGAAGGAAGGATGCGGGGTGGACGGGCAGGTCATCCCGAGTGGACAGGGCATGGGAACGACTGGCCCCCCTCCTTCCCACCACCTTCTCGCTGGGAAGCGCACATCGCAAGCCCATCCCAGAGCACAGAGACAGGGGAAGTCCTGAGCACCACCGGGCGTGCGTGGCCCCTGACGCCCCCAGACCGGGCACCTCTGAAGCAGTGATTTTCATCCCCGACCCCTGTGAACCCCCAGGCTTTCCCAGGGCGAAGGTCATTAAGTCACTTAAGTAAGGGGAGCGGCCAGGAGGATGGGGCAGGGCCCGGGGAGAGGAGCCGCCGTCACAGGGTTAGGCGGGGAGGCGGAGTGAGAGGGCCGTGGTGGGGTGCGGCTGGGCTAAGGCAAGCCGAGCCCTGACCCCCCCATTCCCAGAAGTCAGCCGGGAAGAATGGAAGAGTGATGAGCGGGTCCTGTGAGTCATTCACTGATTCATTCATTCTTTCTCTAGCCCCGCCACTGCTGAAAAGCCAACCACCTCTAAGGCATGGACAGGAGAAGCCTCTAATGGTGCCCCCCGGCCCCCGCCAGCATCCACGTCTCCCCGGAGACTGCCGGGTCTGGAGGCAGCGCCCGCCCGGGGTCGGCGGATACAGATAGGCGGGTATCATGGACGGGGTGGGCCCTGCTGTCCGGGAGCACTCCCCAAGGATGGGACCAGCCAACCCGGTCCTGAGGCCCACGAGAGCCCGCAGGGGGATGGGGAGTCCATCCTTCCTACACACACACACACACACACACACACACACATTCTTCTAAAGCAAGAGAAAAGGGTCTTTTCTTTTCTTTTTGGGTCACACCCAGCGATGCACAGGGGTGACTCCTGGCTCTGCACTCAGGAATTACTCCTGGTGGTGCTCGGGGGACCCTATGGGATGCTGGGAATCGAATCCGGGTCGGCCGTGTACAAGGCAAACGCCCTCCCCGCTGTGCTATGGCTCCAGCCTGAGCAAAGGGTCTTGCCATGGAGAAAGGCCAAGTTCCAAAGGAACTGGCAGCTCAGCTCACGGCTCCCTCCACTCCCGAGAGACACCCTATTGACTCCTCGCAACAAAACCCGCCAAGCCTGTAAAATCCACAATCCTGATCACAAGCCACCGGTGATCTGTTGGTATGGGGGGCAGAGGGGGTACACAGAACCTGGCGCCTTGGCCCTGGCCGACCTTGGGGGCACGAAGCCATCTCCTCATCTCCTTCGTGCCTTTTCACATGGGGTCTTCACAGTTTTGTGAAGGAAAGGATTATTGCTCTTCCCAGACTGCGGAGGAGAGAAACCGAGGCTCTGGGAGGGGCGAGGGCAGATGACCGGGTCCCAGGGAGCAGAACTTGAACCCGAGTCTGCTGACATCCCATCCTCTGTCTCGTAATTAAGAGTGTGACTTGCCATAGCTCGCTGACTCGGGCCAAATGCGGGCTCTAGGAATTTATTCCCGGGCGGGTCGGGGAAGGCCTTCGCTTTGCCGAGCCCCGGTTTTCTTACTTGGAAAATGGTTGCGAGTGTGTGTAAATGTCAGGGGGCACAGAATTTGTGTTCATACCAAGCAACGAAACCAGGAACAAGGAACCAGGATTTCCCATTTATTCAGGCAATGGTCACCGCCTCGGTTACAATAAAAATCATCATTATCGTGGGATCTCAGGGCAGGATGGCGACAAACCGCCTCTGATGCACCCTGGAAACCCCGGCCAGGCCGGCCCAGACTCTTTCCCTGGACACCCACTGCATTAGGGTGACAAACCTGTCTGTCATCTATTTTTTTCTTTTGCTTTTTTTTGGGTCACACCCAGCGATGCACAGGGGTTACTCCTGGCTCTGCACTCAGGAATTACCCCTGGCGGTGCTCAGGAGATCATATGGGATGCTGGGAATCGAACCCGGGTCGGCCGCGTGCAAGGCAAACACCTTCCCCGCTGTGCTATCACTCCAGCCCCCTGTCTGTGATCTATTTTAGGCCCGGGTTTCCCTGTCTGCCGGGCTGGGCTCGAGCAGGCCAGTATCTGAGGCTCTCCCAAGGCCGTTCCCCAGACTAAGTGATGCCGTCTTGCTCCCCAGAGGCCCGGAGACCCAAAGCCAGCCTCCAGGTTGGAACGGGCAAATCCCCATCAATATTCTGCTCTCCAGTTGGACCAACTTTTAATTGTCACATGCAAAGGACCACCTTCCTAGACACTCAGGAATCCCAACAGCAGAGCAGGAAGAGGTTCTGTCTCTGAGCATTCACTCCTTCCAACACTCAACTAAGTCCTCCTATAAAATCCTTCCATTCTGTAACACTCCTCCAGTTGTTCATCGATTTGCTCGAGAGGGCACCAGTAACGTCTCCGTTGTGAGCCTTGTTGTTACTGTTTTTGGCATATCGAATATGCCACGGGGAGCTTGCCAGGCTCTGCCATGTGGGCGGGATAGTCTCAGTAGCTTGTCAGGCTCTCCAAGAGAGGCGGAGGAATCGAACCCGGGTCCGCCATGTGTAAGGCAAACACCCTACCCACCATGCTATCTCTCCAGCTCCCTCCCATTCTACCCCCTCTAAAACCCTCTGTGGTGAGACCAAGCCTCGCGGTGCCAGAAACTTTAAAATTACCCCAGACTACAGATAAAGGGAAGAGACAGACTCTCCCCAGGGGAATACTTTTAATTTTTTTTTAAGACAGCGTGATTTACAGAGTTATTCATAGCCGAGTTCCAGGCATACTATGTTCCAGCACTGATCCCACCGCCAGTGCCAACGGCCCTCCACCAGTGTCCCCAGGTTCCCTCCCGCCCCACTCAGCAACTCCCCCCCCACCCCAACCTCCCAGGCTGCCCCCAGCCGGGCCTCAAGGTCACATCCCACTTTTCACCAGACAAAACCGTGTCCTTGGTTTTGTCCCCTCTCCAGGTCTCTGCTATTTCCGTGCGAGCCATGGCAGGTGCGATTCTGAAGGGAACCGAGGCTGGGAGGAGGCGCCCTGTGGGCAGCTACCGTCGGTCCTGGCACACATCGTACCAGATCATACCAGACTGACCATATCACATCACCCTGCCGTGGTGACTGAAGGCTCTGGCTCTGGAATCGGTGATCCCGGCTCTTCTCTTTAGCAGCTCCCGTGAGGTCAGCTATACATGACTGAGTCAGTACACCCCTTGGCCATTGAAATAGGAATGATCAGAGACGTTCATGCCTTCTCTGATGTTCCCGGATAACCCTGCCAGCCCAGCCCAGCCGCGTGTAGGGGGCCGTGCACTTGCTGCCCGAGCCAGGCACACCCCACGAGGGGGGGTTTGTCTCATCCCTGGGGGATTTCTGATAACCCCGCGGGGTCCGGGATGACGGATGGGAGTGCAATTTTAATCTGATAGTGTGGTGGCTTCATTCGTGCCGTGTCTCTCCCTAAACCAGCAGGGAAGTACAGGTGAGGCGTCACCTTTGGAAGCCCAGTCGGGGATGGCAAGAAACCCAAAATTCAAAATTGGACAGGCACAGAATACCCAGGACAACAAGCCACCGGACAGTCCATCAGCTCTCTCACCCTTCACTCGCTTGGTGTCTGTCTGTCTGTCTGTCTCTGTCTCTCTCTCACTCAAACCCCAGTGCCTGAATGACACGACTGCCGAACAATCCATCTTTAATCTCACTTGGCCACCCCTGACATTCAAATTCCTCCTAGACCTTCCAAGATGTGGTCCCTGCCCCACCTACCGTCTACACTCGCTGCTTCTCCATCAGGGCTCACCACGCCCCTCCTCAGAGTCCTCCCGCTTCAAGTGGCTTCCAAAGCTCCGCCGAGGCTCCCCGGTTTTGGTGCTTCCTCCTCCACCCCCTCCCCTAGTGGGACGGCCGTATTCCCAACCGCCACGACCCAGCTGACTCCCGGAGATGCTCCTAACCCTCCCCCATCCTTGTCCTGCCCCCCATGTCCGTGTTTTCCCCAGCAGTCACCCTTGAGCAATGCTAATGTTTGCAGGACCGTCCCCCCATGCCTCGGACCACTCCTGAGTTCTCGGTGTCCCTCACCCATTTCCTGTGAGTCTCTGGGTCCCTGACCCCTTCCATGTCCCTCCCCTCTGAAGACCTCTGCCGAGAGGGTCTTCCTCCTTGCCTCGACACGACTGCTTATTAACGCCCTGCTCACATGTCACCTCTTCCAAAGGTCCTTCCTCCGCATCCATCACTGTCTATTTTGATAATCTGACTAGTGCCTATCATTAATCATTTTCTTATTCATTTATACAGTGATGCTTTTTTTTGCCTCCTTGTTTGCAGCTTGAGTGTAAGTTCCACGGGAACAGCCGTTTGGGTCCTACTGACCACCGGATGCACAGCGGCTGAGCACTGGGTGGGTGAGCATCACGGCTTGAGTGAGCATCACTGCACTCCCACCTGCCACAGGGACGCGAGGACTCGGCCTCCACCCAGCTTCTCCCTGAACACCAAACTTGGCACTGCCTCCAAGCTGTTCATGCCTCCACCCCATCCCCCAGCCCCCCACTCGCTCTCGTGTGAGAAACAAAGCACCAAGAGATAGATAACGCTGCCACGAATCCCCCAGGTGGAGAGACACTCCAGCAAGGCTCCTGACCGACGCCAAACCCCAACACCGCAGGCGGCAACCCCACACTTGGTCAAGTGCGGGTCTAAGATCAGTGACCAAGAAAACGTTAAGCCGGGCCGCGCTCTCCCCAGAGAAATCACACGAAGACAGGTCGCGATGCAATAAGCACAGGGTCTTTACTGGCCAGCTCGAGGGAGGGCCCTCGCCTGGCTCACCGACACAGCAACAGCCTTCTGGGAAAGAGCGGCCCCGAGTCTCAGAGTGAGGGGCTTCTATACCACAGCACTATACAACAGGGACTTTCTGCAGACCCCCCTCTTGGCCGCAGTCTGGGGGCCTTTTCACTGCTTGTGCTTAGCTGATTGGTTACAAGTTGGAGTTATGTAAGGGGCACACAGGGGGCTTTCCTACCTGCACCTGGTGGGTGACTTTAGCTGACCTCACTGTGGCTATCTCACTTCGGGGAAATCATGACTCAATTCCAGGAATCCTGGAAGCGAATTCGAGGCCTAGCTTCTTCTGGCTGCTTTAAGGGGCGTTCATGGCGCTGCCTCTGCTTTCTCTAGTTCTCAATAACAGCAGCAATGACTGTGGAAAGATCTAGAAATGCATGTGGGTGCTTAGTTGGCTTGTCTCGCCTGCTGGAGTTTCCTTTGGCAGCACCCAAATGACCTCCCTTCCCCCATCTCTTTCTTACACCCAGAGTGTATCATGCATCTGTATACCAGGTATACATATATAAATATATACACATATACATGTTTAATATGTATATATATGAATTGGAGCAATAGCACAGCAGGTAGGGTGTTTGCCTTGCATGCAGCTGACCTGGGTTCAATTCCTCTGTCCCTCTTGGAGCCCAGCAAGCTACCGAGAGTATCCCACCTGCACGGCAGAGCCTGGCAAGCTCCCCGTGGCATATTTGATATGCCAAAAACAGTAAAAAGTCTCACAATGGAGACATTAATGGTGCCCGCTCAAGTAAATCGATGAACAACGGGATGACAATGCTACATATGTGTGTGTATCTATATATACTTATATGCTGTTTATATAGTGTTTTCCTTTTATTTACATTTTTAAAATTTTTTTTATCAAGCTGGGGTATTATAAACAGTTTCCAAAAGTCAGAACATAGCAGGATGGTGGGGATGGCGGCACTACTCGATCCAATCCAGGGAAGTGGAAGATTCCAGAAGAGAGTTCACCTAACCTGAGAGTTTTAAATGAGTTTCCCCAAGTATCACAGACTAGCAAGAACAAGCATGGAAGCATGGAGTGAAAACACTTTTCACTGGATTCAACTTATAGTTGCTCCTTGGTTTGGGGTTAGCATGTACATATCCATATACGTGTATATGTTTTCCTTTTTTTAAGAGACTATCATGCTTTAATTTATTTATGCTTGATATTTATTTATCTGAATAGCCTTGAGTAAGAGTGAGCTGAGATGATAGAGACAGCCTGAGCAACACCCTGAAATCTCTTTATCCAGAGGAATCGGAGCCCCCGTTACTCAGGGGCCTCTGGCACGGAGACTGGGAAATGTGGAGAAGCGGGAACAACATGCCTGGAAAAGCATTTACAATGCTCCTTGAAAACTCTAAAAAAAAAGGGTCTGTGCACGAGGTCGAGGGGGGTTGGGGTGGGCCACGGAGACCCCGGGGAGCAGGAGTCTCAGATCGTTTGCCAGCCGATATCAAGTGTCAAGGGTCTCTGACCTCAAGTGCTTAAAATGCTGCCACGGACACATTCGCCATCAGCATTTTTCTCCCAGGGGGACGAGGCTGACAGAGTTCCCTTATCTTCCCCGGCGCCCGCAGCCGATGGTGGTACATTTTACAAATAACCATTTTCAGCACTTGAAATCAGCAATCAACACCTGGCAGAATCAGAGAGCCACCCCCAGGGGTCTGAGCTTCAGACCAACTTGCACTTCCCCCTCGCCTCGAGATGCCCAAAGAAAAGCCCCTTGTTCTGTGGGGATGTTCCGGCCCGGCCTTCCACGTCACATCGACTCCGAAGAGTCCCACCGAATCTCCATTCTCCGTGGGGAGCCCCTTCTCGGGAGCCGTCTCCAGACAAATATCGCAACGAAACTTACACTCCGTGAGGCAGCTGACGCCGCCGCCCTTTAATTGCATCACACAATTGTGAGTGGGGAGCAATCGACTCTGAGTGGTACTTGGGCAATGCTTCCCTCCTGTGCTCTCTGGGAAGCACTTACGCTCAATTCCACTTAATGGATGCTCTGGAACCTGAGTCGCACCGTATCCCTGCCATGCCGTTGCTCATTGATTTGCTCGAGCGGGCACCAGTCACGTCTCCATGGTGAGACTGGTTGTGACTGTGTTTGGCATATCGAATAAGCCATGGGGAGCTTGCCAGGCTCTGCTGTGCGGGCGGGATATTCTCGGTAGCTTGCCGGGCTCTCCGAGAGGGACGGAGGAATCGAACCCGGGTCAGCCGGGTGCAAGGCGAATGCCCTACCCCCTGCACTATCGCTCCAGCCCCCTGGAACCTGAGTACAAAGATAAAAGTGGGGTGTAAACCCATGTTTTCCTTATGCGGCAGGCCTCAGAAAGGGAATCGATCCCGGACGCACGTGTCCAAGCCCTCTAACCAGGAAACCCACTTTTCGGGATATCTCGCCCACGGCTCGGTCTTTTCCAAATTGGCGTCTCCATCAGTGTGGCACAAAGCAGAGCCCCGATGTGAGTTATGGCACTTCCGGCGTGGCGTTGTCTTTGTAACGTTGTCAGCGCTTAATAAGTGCTAACAAGAAGCCGAGTGCTTTCGTTTAATTAAAGTAATATATCATTTTTAATAATTAGTCATAATTAAGGTGAATGATTAGCTAGGAGAGATTATGAAAAATGTACAGTCTCGACAAGGCTTAAACTTCCATTTTCCAAGTCCAAAATAAACTCTTGAGGCCTGCGTCTAGCTTTAAGTATGATATAATTTATGTCGTGAAATAAATCTAGAGCGTTAGAATATTTAGTGGCACTGAGAATAATGAGTTGAGATAGGATTAGTTTAATTAGTTTACTGAGATGGAGTCTTCAGAGTGGCTAAATGTGATATATCAGCTTTTGTCACTTGAAATAAAAAAGAGGCAATTAGTCCCTCCTCAAATATATTGTTTTCTCAGAATAGGCTGTTTTAATTTAGGTGCGCACCCAGGACCCGCTTCCAGTTGATTTCTAAATACTGAGAGTTAAGACCTCATGTCTTGACCACTCAAGAACCCCGCCCCTTGAAGTCAGTGATCTTCCAAGGCCTGTGGGCTGGGCACCCTGATTTAGCCCTGTCTGAAGACACGGGGTACGACTGGTACCTAGTTGGTTAAGGCCATGGATATGACTAAACTCTTGACCATGCCTGGGACCCCCCAGCTGAGGGCTAACTGCCCCAGGGAACTAGTCCCCAAAGAGAGGACCCCCAGAAACACAGCTTCTGACTGTCCAGGTTGGGCATATATGGTTTAAAGGATCTATAACTCACAGAACCCCAAGTTACACTGAATATGATGTTTATGTGTCTCGGACGAGGGGATAAACATGAATTTTCACAGACCAAAAAAATAATGAAAACACATGATAAACTTTCAGTACCTGTGTTTCAAAGCATAATGCACGAGAGAGAGAGAGAGAGAGAGAAGAGAGAGAGGGAGGGAGAGAGAGAGGGAGAGAGAGAGAGAGAAGGGAGAAGAAAAGGAGGAGGACGGGGAGGAGGAGGGGGAGGGGGAGGGGGAGGAGGAGGAGGAGGAGGAGGAGGAGGGGAAGGAGGGGGAGGAGGAAGAGGGGGAGGAGGAGGGGAAGGAGGAGGAGGGGAAGGAAGGGGAGGAGGAAGAGGGGGAGGGGGAGGGGGAGGAGGGGGAGGGGGAGGAGATGTGTCTGCTATAGAGGCGGGCTGGGGCAGGGGAGGCAGGAGACAAGCTGGGGACGGTGGTGGGAAATGTCCCCTGGTGAAGGCATGGATGTTCCAACACTGTATGACTTAAACCCAATCATGAACCACTTTGTAGCTGTGTATCTCATGGTGATTCAGTAAAACAAAAGAAACATAATAACAATTTTAAAAATAATTAAAACACAGAGTACACCTGACTAACAGCGACTCTGTATCCATAGGAAACGAAGGGGCGTTAACCCAGGACACTTCACAGCTATTTCCTTTAAATCCAAGGGACTGGAATATGCTTTCAAGGTTAAGAAACAGAGTGTTTAGTAGGAACCCGATTTCCTTGTAAGCTATTTTTTGTAGTTATTTTATAAGTAGATATACATTGCCCGCCCTCCCCCCCATGTCAGATTTGAGGAAAAGGAGAATGACTTCAAATAATTATTTCAAATATTTTTTTATCATTACATGCTGTATTTAATAATGTTTCTCTTCAAACACCCATTAACTACCTAACAGAGCAATGCAACTATGGCCTTTCTCGCTTTGGAGAAGCCCATGTTCTCTCTTGAACAAGCACCTCTCTCCCCGCTCCCACCCCTCTGAATTAGAAATGGAGGGAGGGAGGGACTAGAGTGAAATTTAAAAATGAAAAGTGCATGAGGGCAGGATTGAAGCAATAGCACATTGGGGAGCGCATTTGCCTTGCACGGGTCTGACCCGGGTTCAATTCCCAGCATCCTTAGGGTCCCCCGAGCACGGAGGAGTAATTCCTGAGTGCAGAGCCAGGAGGAACCCCTGTGCATTGCCAGGTGTGACTCAAAGAGCAAAAAAAAAAAAAAAAAAAAAGAGTATGAGGAGTATGAGGAGTATGAGGGCCCCTCCAGAAGGAGCCAGGGACTGGGGAGATGTCCCAGAAGGGCCCCAACATGCCCCGTTCCTGCTGGACATCCTGTGGGGCCCTGGCCTTGCTGAGGGCAGCCTGGACATCACCAGCATGACCGGCCTAAAGTCCTGCACGGCCAGATGCAAACACTGAACCATCAGCCCCCACAGCAGGCATATCCCCGAGAGGCGCCCCGGGACCCCCAGAACCTCTTAGGAGGCATCGCCTGCCCCCAGAAAAGCAAGAAGTAGCAGAGTAAGAAGCAGAGGCCGGGGGAATCGCTGCCCTGCACCCAGTGGGAGAGCTGAGCCCCCCAGGCTCTGGGTGCCTCGGGGTGAGGTGTCAGGGACGGAGGGACCAACGGCGGTCAGTGAGTCACAGAAGGTCAAAGGGCAGAACAGCGTGTCTCTTCACTCCGGTGCAAAGCTGAATACTGGGCTTGCTCGAGGGAGCAGAACCTTCTAGAAGTTTCCATGAAGCATGCCTTCGACTAGTCCACTCGGGAAAACAATCGGAAACACATTTCCAGCATGAAAGAATCCCCCCAAAGGACCTGTGGCCCCGGGAAGGGTGGAGCTTCAGAACCCCCCCCTTCGGAGCACACTCCTTGTCCCCCGGGAACCCTGCTGACTCGGAGACGCCCGGGACCCCGCGAATCCCTGACGTCTGGTGAGGGGAGACCTCGAGCCATCAGCCGTACCTGCCCCCGGGCCGTGCCCCGCTGTACCAGCCCCATCGTCATGGTCCACCGGCCCCCCCGCCCCCGACTGTGCTCCCGGGGCCCAGCTGCTGAGAAAGGCTCATCCGAGCAGCCTCCCTGCTGGGGGAGGAAGTGCCGGAAATCACTTGAGCCCAGTGGTCGGGGGAGCCATTCTGCCCAGGAGGGAAGGCACAGAGAGACATGAGGGTCCTTTCACCCGAGAGCTCCATCACCCCCCCAGGCTGGGAATGCTAAGAACACCACACACACTCACACACACACTCACACACACACACTCACACACACTCACACACACTCACACACACACTCACACACACTTACTCACACACACTCACACACACTCACACACACTCACACTCACTCACAGTCACACACACTCACACACACACACAGACTCACACACACACACACTCACTCACAGTCACACACACTCACACACACTCACACACACTCACACACACACACACACACATTCACACACACTCACACACACACTCACACACACACGTCCCCCAAGAGCAGGAACCTAGGGTCTTTGTGTCTCTGGTGCCCCAAGTCACTCCTGGAATATAACCCGGAGTGGAACGCAGGGAAACGCCAGAGCACGGAAGGGGCTGTCTTTCATGCTTGGCAGCACCAACAAGCCCCACTAGGAATGAATGATGCCACAGATCCTTCTAGAACACCCGCACCCCCCCCACACACACACACACCCTCTCGGGGAGGACTTGCCCCTGGAGGCTGCTCTCTCCTCTCCCCAGACGGCTGTTGTGAGCGACCCCTCGGAAGGGTGAGAGGCGTCTCCAGCCTTTCTTCCTCCAGTGAGATGCAGGGGACGTGGACGGGCCTGTTTCCCCGGGCGGGAAGCCTGCCCCAGCCAGACACACACACCAGCCCTCTGCAGAGGGGTGTGGCTCCTTGGGCCTCAGGGTCAGTCACTGTCCCCAGAGCCAAGAGAGGCCACTGACACACGCACATGCTTTGGAGAGAATTCTTGGGCAGTTGGAACAAAGGCAATAGACAGTTGTTTGTTTGTTTAATGAGTATTATATTCCCAGGGCTGGAGCGATAGCACAACAGTAGGGCATTTGCCTTGCATGCAGCCGACCCGGGTTCAATTCCTCTGCCCCTCTCGGAGAGCTCGGCAAGCTACCGAGAGTATCCCACCCGCACGGCAGAGCCTGGCAAGCTCCCCGTGGCGTATTCGATATGCCAAAAGCAGTAACAATAACTCTCACAATGAAATGTTACTGGTGACCGCTCGAGCAAATCGATGAGCAAAGGGATGACTGTGACTGTGATATTCCCAGGATATTTTATTTTATTTTTTATTTGGGGGGACCCACCCGGTGATGCTCAGGGCTTACTCTTGGCTCTGCACTCAGGGATCACGCCTGGTGTTGGGGGGACCACGTGGGGTGTCGGGGATGCAAGCTGGGTGGACCATGTACAAGGCACACTATCTCCCCGGCCCCAGAGCCCCGAATATTTCAGATAATCTTTGTAAAAAGAGACACACTTGAATGTTTTTCTCTCTTTTCTCGAATCCTTTAGGAGGATTCGTGGAAAGCAGTGCTCGGGTGAGCCACCCCAGGCCACAGGGAACAGAAATTTCTGGAACATCATCTCTCTCCATTGCATGGTTCCCTTCCCAGGCTGCCACCAGCCCCGCCCTGGGTGGCAGCCACCCTAGTGGGAACGTCTCATGTTCCCAAAACAGGGCCTGGGACTTTGCTGATCGCAGAGGTTTCCGGGAGCGGCCAGGCCTCGTGAGGGGGGAGCAGGGCGTCTCTGTACCCTGACTGGAACATTTCTGTTATTTGAGAGTCCACAAACTTCGGTAATTATACTTGGACTTTAGGAAAAAAAAATCCCTTTGCTGCAAGAACAGTGAAAACAAAATGCACCAATGATCTTTAAATGACCCAGAAACCAAGATAATTATAGTTGTAATTAATTACATAACGCTCGTCCTACGGTAGCCAGCTAGAGGTCTAACCTAGAACATTCCAACACTGGCAGGACTGTGTTCAGGGACCTCGGGCAGGCGGGGCACCTTGGTAAACAGGCTCTGACTCAGTGTCTTTCCCCCAGCACCTGGGACCTCAGGTAAGACTCCTCCGGCCCCAGCTAAGTTCCCAGGATTGTCTGTGAAATGGGGGGGGGGGGGGGGGGGGTGGAGACACTGGCCAACAAGAGGGCCCGCTGTGATCAGCCAGGGTGGCACGTCTAAAGAAAAATGATTTCATCTAGAATACACGCCGGCAATTTTAATGAAACTGCACAGCTAATAAAGAAACCTCCGGAGCTAGTAAGCTGCAGGCTGATGCCGCTGTTTCTCTGAACTCGGCCTGCAAACAATCACGTCACTGGCACCCTGCTAGAACATGGCAGAAACCTGCTTACTGAACATTCACACTCGCTCATACTGTTTTGGAAAGCACCTTAGAAATGTACGCCCCATTCTTTTTCAGTGCGCTTTGAAGAACCACGAGTAGAACTATCACAGGTCCTGTGTGAGCCCAGCATTCAGGAAGCCTGGGACAGAAGATTTCACCAAATTTCCAGCTCTGGATCTGCCCTGCAGACTGCTCAATCCTCGGCCAGCAAGCAAGCCATTTGCTCTGAAAGGCCCTGGCAGAAGAGCTGGCGTGAGGAGTATTGCATACTAATTAAAATGTGGCTAATGTCATCATTAAAAAAAAAGTGGATCTGAATAATGCACAAAAGCATAGGAGACGAGTAAAGCAAAAGAGGAAAAGATGAGAGAGAGAGAGAATAAGAAAGGAAGAGAGCAAGTGAGAGAGGGACAGAGGAAGAAAGGGAAAGAAAGGAGAGAAAGA
Organism: Sorex araneus; assembly: GCF_027595985.1. NCBI lineage: Eukaryota > Metazoa > Chordata > Mammalia > Eulipotyphla > Soricidae > Sorex > Sorex araneus. The sequence continues at coordinate 219,550,419 of NC_073305.1, forward strand.
AAGACGGTAGGAAGGAAAGATAGATGAATGGATGGAAGACAAGCGGGAAGGAAAAATAGAAGAAAAGAAGGAAAGGAGGGAGGGAGGAAGGGAGAAAGAAGGGAAGGGGGAAGGAAGAATATATTAATTTTGTCACTTCAAATAATTTATGGCCAGGTTACTCAGGACAAACTGACCATAACAAGGACTGGAGAATTTTAGCAAAAATGATGCTTCCACTCCTGTTTCATTTAGGTACTTTTCCACCTTTGGAAACGATCGCAGGGTGAATGAAGGATAAACACACTGATGGTGCACCCGGAAGCTTACACGGGCGGTTGTGGGAAACCGTGACTGCAAGTGGGCACCCCCGTCTCCCCGCACGCCCCACGGGACCCACCTCCCTTGCCCACCCACCCAGCCAGTATGTGACTCTCGCAGTCAGACGGCGGCACCTGATACTCCTGGCATCCTCGGGCAGGGAAGCAGAAACGCTCCCGGCCCTGCAGGGAGGCGGCCCTTGGCTTTGCGGACTGATCTACACCTTAGCAGTGCCCGGTTTGGCCGAATCTGTGCAACTTAATGTCTCTGCGTCTCACCCTCCTGTGCCAAGGTTGCGGAGAAGAGTCGCAGACACCACATGCCGGGAACTGGGCAAAGGGGCTTCCTCTTCCAGAACATAGCTGCACGGATCAGACGGTGCGGGCGTGAGGCTCCCCCTGTCCTGGTCCCCCCCCCACCCCCCAAACTGCACACGCTGGCTTCCGTTCAAGGGCCTACCAGTTTCCATCCTGGTGGGTTATGAGGGGCCTTGCATTTGGGGTGGGAAGTAAAGAAGGCGCAATCTCGCTGCTCGAAACGCTGGGGTGTGTGAGGTGGGCTGGGCCCAGGATGGGGAGATAGTTACCCAGCAGAGGAAGCCTGGAGAGGCGCTCAGGAGGCCAGCGGCCGAGTCCGTGTTGCAGGGAACAGTGAGTTTCTAGAAGTTTCTAAAAGGTTCCGTCTGGCTTTCATGTGGCCGGGACTCGCACCCCTGTGTCAATGCCGGCAAATGCCCCCTGCCGGCTAATGCTCCCAAGATGGACTCGGGGGTCAGTGGGGTGGAAGGTGAGACTCCCTCATCGGACTCACCCCGGCTCTCCGCGAGGCTGCAGGGGACCCCGGGGCTCTGCCTTGCACGCGAGCCAAGTGCTGGTGAATAATCAGCCCCTCCGAACCTCCCAGCCTCCCTGGGAACCAGCAACACCTCCCTGCAGGTAGACGGCCAGGGCTGGAGTTGGGGCTCTGCAGGGAGCTGAATATTTCAGAAGCATCTGAAGAAGGACATGCGGTCACCCCCTTCTTACCGGGAGACGCTGAGAATCCGGAGGAGAGGAGCACTTTGCTCGCCCTGGACGGCTGGGCTTTACTGGAACCCAGCACAGCCCAGACCTAAACCACCTGCCCCCCACCCCCACCCCCGTGTCTGCAGACCCCCGTCCTGTCACCAAGCAGCACTGTGGCCCTTCCCTCGGCCCGACAGACGCCCTGAAGTTGTGTGCCCCAGAAAGAGGCTTTTTCCTCGGTTTCATGGCTCATCTCTGTGACTAAAATATCATCTATGACCATTCCCATCTGCTGGGCTTCACGGCAACGGGCCGTGGCCCGGGACCCCAGGGAGGCACCGGAATGAACAGGACCCCTGAGTCCCTGCATGTGGCCGCCTGGGTGCCGAGCCCCCGTCATCAACTCTGCACCCCTGGGACGGGAGCCCTTTGCACGAGTGACGGTCGCCCAGGTTAGGGGGGCGCCTCGTCACACCTCCCAGTGAGGGCGGAGAGCCAGGTTTTCACTGTCCCTGGGGGGCCACGGGGGGGCACTGCTCGTTCCCAGCGGGAGGGCAGAGACATCAGCCCCAACCCTGCAGGCTCACGGCACCTCATGAGCGGAAGGGGAGCCCCCCTGCGCCTGGCACCTCCTGCCTCACTGGCACTTCTGCCCAGAGAGGCAGCTGGGCACGGAGTGGCCCCCCGCCAAGTCCCAACCTCCCCTACACCCTCCCCCCGCTAAGATCGAGGGGACGCTGCACTCTGGATCGTAGCTCTGCTTCCGGGCCATCTTAGTGGATGTTATCGAATCCCCGCAGCCTCCCCCGTCCACCCTGAGTTTCGGGTGGCCCAGGTGCCCCTGGCCAAGCTGCACCACACACAGAGTCCCAGAGCCCCGGATTCTCCGGACGGCCCAGGCTGCCTCTGGCAGCCCCTGTCCCTGCGGGGTCTCTGCTTCCTCCGTCCCGTCTCCCTCCCCGCTGCCTCCCCCCCAACCCTGCTTCCAGAACAACATGGACGGTGTCCTGCAGCCCGCGGCCACCACCCACCACCCGTACCTCATGGGAGGCTGGGACAGAAGCCGGGTGGGCAAGCAGGAGGCTCTGCTCGGACCCCAGAGCCAGTCGGACCCGAGCGAGCTGCCCCGGGCCGGCCTCTTTGCTGTCCCAGACAGACACGGTTCCCAGGTCGGGGTGCCCGCCAGGAGCTCGGTTCCACGGCAGCTCACAGGCACGTGACTGGTGCAGCCTGGGGCGCTGACTCTCCCCTGAAGCAAACCCTGTCTCCTTCGTCATCCCCAGCACCCGGGAACCCCTGAGCACTGGAGCACGGGCATCAGGGAGGGCCTCTGCCTTGTGTCACCCCCCGTCCCAAGGTGTGGTCTCAGCACTCAGCCGGGCACCCAGCGCCCAGCAGAGACCAAGGTGGGGTCACGGGTGGGTCCCGGCATGGGTGACTGGCCCAGGTGATGCTTTGATTCTTTTCGGGCACCGGGAGGCCAGACACCCGCCCTGACCGTGAGGGTGGCCAGCACTGGGTCCGAGTCGCAGAGTAGATGCTCGTCAGCTGTCTAGGGTCGGGCCTGGGGCTGCAGGAGCTTCCTGCACATGCTCTGGGCCTGAGCCTGAGCACTGCCGGGAAGAGTCCCAGGGGCCAGACTGGCCGGCGTGGCCTGGTGTGGCCTGGGTCACCCGGGCACCACATCCTCGGGCTCTGGCACGGAACTACTTGGCTGAGGATCTCCAGTGGCAGCCCCGGGTCTCCTGAGCACTGAGCCAGTCGTGGGACAGCAATGGCTGACCCTGAGGCAGGCCGGGAGGAAGGTGCCGGAAACTCACCCAGGACCCATTCGTGCTGCTGGGCTACTGGAGCTGTGCGCAGAGAAAATGCAGGGAGTGTGTCTGTGTGTGTGTGTGCCTGTGTGTCTCTGTGTCTATGTGTGTCTGTGTGTGTTTGTGTGTACCTGTGTGTGTGTCTATGTCTGTGTGTGTATTTGTGTGTGTCTGTGTGTATCAGTGTGTCTGTGTGTATCTGTGTGTATGTCTGTGTGAGTGTCTGAGTGTCTGTGTGTGTCTGTGTGTCTGCTTGTGTGAGTGTCTGTATGTGTGTCTGTGTGTATCTGTGTGTTTGTGTGTCTGTGTATGTCTGTGTGTATCTATGTGTCTGTGTGTCTGTGTATGTCTGTGTGAGTGTGTCTATGTATGTATCTGTGTGTCTGTGTGTATCTCTGTGTGTGTCAATGTTTGTATCTGTGTGTATGTGTGTTTGTCTGTGTGTATCTGTGTGTGTCTGTGTGTATCTCTGTATGTGTCTGTGTTTGTATCTGTATGTATGTGTGTTTGTCTGCATGTGTATATGTGTGTGTGTGTGTGTGTGTGTCTGTGTGTGCATGCACAAGGAATTCGTGTTTATAGAAGGAGAAACAAGAGTCTATTAAGGAAAGTGATTAAAACAGGGATGTCACAACCACACCGCCAGGAACAAGGGGGGAGGAGGCCGGGATGTGCCCACGTGAGGAATTCTCCACGGCCCCTGATTAAGCCAATTAAAGCTGAGTAAGGGGAAGGCAGGCAGAGGAAACTGGAGCTTTGTGTGTGAACAAAAACACATGTGTCTGCACAAACATTGGCGCGCGGGTACCAGCTGGCCCTGCCCTTCCTCTGAGGGTCTGTGTGTGCACCCAGGGGTGGGACCCAGAGAAGGGCCTCGCCACTGGCACCACTGCAGTGGCCCAATGTCGGCAAAGATCCCCTGGGACCTCCGAAACGTCTCCTGGTGGATCTGGATGCTGGGAATGTGCCTCCTGTTTGCTTCTGGAACCTTCCAGAACCCCCTGGCGGCAGGCACAGCTGGTGCAGGGAGGGAGGGAGCAAACGATGAGCTTCGGGGACGGGAAGTGCTCTGGGCGGGGAGGGATGGGGGCGGAATGGGGCCAGCGTGGCCTGGACCCGCAGGCAGTGAGGGGGTCGGGGGTCCCATCGGAGGGAAAGTGTGGGAAGGAAGGGGACTAGAATACAGGCAACAGGACAGACAGTGTCCCCAGATGACACCTTAGCTGGCTGAGAGGGAGAAGCCCCCGGGGGCTGGAGGCTGCTCCTGAGCCCCCCCAAGACCTTGCTCTCTACTCGCCATGGCTCCAAGTCCATCACTCTCTGTTTCTCTTGGACCTCAAGATTTTATGCAGACAGGTCCGCTTCTTTGCCATCACCCCACCTACCACGCACTAAGTGTAGACAACAGGTCTGCAGTCAGGCAGAACGTGTTCCAGAGAGGCACAATCGTTCAAAAGTTCATGGCCCCAAATGCAGGTGACCTAGCACAGCCACTCGCTCTGAAATTCCCTTCTTGACACACCGAAAACCAGAAAGATCACCAGATCCTAGCTGAAGGCGCCCAGGTCAGCAGTTGGCCGAGGGGCGGGGGCCAACGGTCTCCTGAAATGCACGCTGTGAGCGTGGGGGTGTGGAGCACTGGAAGCCAACAAGCATGGCCTTTAGAGAAGTCACAGAGACAAGGAAAGAGAGGGGACGTCCCCAGACAAGCGGGTGACAAGGACTCAGAGTCAGTCATCCCGATGGACTTGAGCCTCAAATGTTGGGAGACGGTTTTGGGAATATCACCTTAGACATACCACCTTATAGCCTAGTTCTCCCTCTCGGAGAATTTAGAAAGGTGTTGAGAGCATCCTGCCCACACAGCAGAGCCTGGCAAGCTCCCTGGGGCGTATTTGATATGCCAAACACAGTAACAATGATGGGTCTCATTCCCCTGACCCTGAAAGAGCCTCCAATGCGGCACTGCTGGGAAGAACGAGTCAAGAGAGGCTGCTAAAATCTCAGGGCTTGGCCGAATGGAAACGTTACTGGTGCAAATCGATGATCAGTGGGATGACAGTGATACAGTGATACAGTGACACCTTAGATGTAGGTAGTGCTCATGCCCACACACCCTCGAGACAACACTTGCGTTTGTTAGAATTTTGCCTGACTAATGTGTAAAGTGAAGATGATGTAGACCGGGGGGTAGGAGAGAGAGTGGCGAGGGTCCCGGCCTAGGATGCACCGAGCCAGGGGCTATTCTCAGCACTGCCCGGTCCCCAGGACATTCAGCCCTGGAAGCCCCCAAGCTCACTAAGCACCAGGCCCCAGACCCTCGCACTGACACACCAGAGTGGCTGGCCAAGAATCATCACCAAGGGGCAGGCGCGATAGTACAGTGGGAGGGCGTGTGTCCTTGCACGTAGCTGACCCAGGTTCAATTCCCCCGAGCACCGTCAGGAGTAATTCCTGAGTTCAGAGGCAGCAGTAACTCCCGAGCATCGCCAGTGTGATCCCCAAAGCCAATGAAAGCAACATTGTAAGAATCGTCACTGGGTTCTGGCTGGGAATCCTACACACACACACACACACACACACACACACACACACTCCCTACACACACACACTCCCTACACACACACACACACTCCCTACACACACACACACACACTCCCTACACACACACACTCCCTACACACACACACACACACTCCCTATACACACATACAAACACACACACACACACTCACACACTCCCCGCCAGATGACAAAGTGTAGCCGTTCTCCGCTGAGGGCGCTCGCGCCCCAGAGGAACACGAATGACGCCTGGTGCCAATCCGTTGTCACGCACAGCAGGGGCGTCTCTGCTGGCCTCTGTGGGGTGGGAGGCCGCAAAGCATCGACCAGGCACCACGGAGAAGTTGCTAAGTTGGGCCGGAGCGATACTACAGCAGGGAGGGCGTTTGCCTTGCACGCGGCTGACCCGAGTTCAATCCCCGGTATCCCACAGGGTCCCCCGAGCACCGCTAGGAGTAATTCCTGAGTGCAGAGCCAGGAGTAACCCCTGAGCATTGCTGGGTGTGACCCAAAAAGAAAAGAAAAAAAAAAAACAATAGGCTGAGTCCAAACGTAAGGCGCTCGGGATGGGAACCCGTGTGGACATGGCCTAAGGGAGCAGCCAGCTCTGAGAATCGGGGCTGCCACGCTCTCTTGGGGAGGGGGCGGCAGGGTTGGGAGTGAAAATCCCTGTCTCAGAAGCGGGCACCCCAGCACCCTCGTCACCAGGGCCAGGGCCCCTGTCACCATGCAGAGTTGTCTGCTGACCGCAGGCCCTATCCCGACCGCGTTTCCGTCCAGCCCCGCTGCCCTGGCCCACTACGAGTCAGGCAGTGGCCCCCGCTGATGGCATTTGGACCTGTGGGCCCCTGGGAAGATCCTGAGACCCCCCTGAAGAAGCATGAAGTCATCCCACCTCGAAGGCGCAACTTCTCGGGGAGAGTTGGGGCGAGTTGCCCTCCTGGTCCACCCCGGCCGGCCGAAGCCCACCCTCCCAGGACCAACTAGCCACACTTCAAACAATCGTTACAGTTTGAATCCAATTGACTCCAGACAAAAGTATGGAGATAATCAGCATATTAAAGGCAACACTATAACCATATGTTAATTATGTAAATGATTCATTTTAATCAGCTAGAACCATGTAAAGAGTAACTAGGAATGCAAATGCAGGGAGTTATTAAAAACCTCATTATTATTCATCTGGGTTCCATGCGTGAACGTCTCCATCCAAACAGATGAATTAACAGAGAGAAGGAGAGATGAAGGTCCTGGAGAGAGGCTGCGGGGCTCCATCTGGCCGTGGCCGCCTCTCTGGCTGGCCCTCACGGCTGGCAGGGAAGCCACAGGAGGCGGCAGGCGGCCCCCTGGGATTTGCCACTGCCTGCGCAGCCTGCCCGAGGGGGTTGTGCATTCTGGATTTGGAGGTGGGGGCCCAGGACAGGTGCGGGAGGCTAGGGGACACACCCCGATTCCTGAGTAGCAAACACATCCTCTCATCTCCCGTCTCTCTCCAGCTTCTGAGTCTCCATCCCCCACCCACCCCCCACCTCCCGCCCACCTCCCCGCCCTGACCCTGTAGTCTGCACTTTCGAGGTTGCTCATCTCTGCGAGAGCATACTACTCCCAGTTGCTATTCTCCATAGGTGACTGTTTGCTGGGACTTTCTCAGCGGGGAGGGAAGGGGGAGGCTCTGGATTAAGTTTTTCTCTGATTTGGTGTCACTATTCCCCTGAGTCTCGGTTCAGACTCATGGCTGGAAGCTGTGACACTACTGGGTGTCAGCACAGGTAGCGGGGCTCGAGGGAAAGAAGGTTTGGTTTGGGTGTTTGGTCCATAGAGGGTTGGGTCCACCCAGCATCGTGGCTAATCACAGTCCTGGTAGAAAAGATGTTCTGGTTCCTGGAGAGGGATGTGGGGTGACTTCTGAAGGGGCATGAGTGACAGGGGAGAGTTTAGGCTCAGGCTTCCTCCCTTCAGCACCAACACACCAACACACACATACACACACACACACTCCATGTTCCTGGTGGCATTTATTATCTTCACTCGAACACGATGAGAAAGACCAGCAGCCTGGCCGATATGAATGGGGCTGAGGGAATGGCAGAAATGGGATATGATGCCATAGCGGGCGCCTTCCCAGTGGGACCCGCGTGGTGGGTCAGGATGCAGCTCTGTATCCAGGAAGAAGCCCTCACCCGGAGAGCTTGAAGGGCAAGTACAAGGTCCATGTGGAGCTCTCCTGACTGCTCGGAGGATAGGACCCTTTGGCCCCTTAAATCATCTTAAAGCACCAGCACCGTCCTCTAGAAGTCTGCAGAATAGCCTTCAACCCCTCTTTGGAAAATGATTTCTCATTAGTTGACAACCTTATAGAACTTCAGGGGCAGAGCTTTCCGCTTCCAGCTGCTTATAGGGTTCACCAGTCCCACCTCCCGGATCCCAGGACTCTTCCAAGTGGCGGGAATATTCCACAGCTCGAGAGTGGACTCCTTGGAACGCCCTGTCTTTGCCTTTCAGGCTGAGGATAACAGTCAAAAGTGAACTCCTCGCCATCACCCAAACTCAACCCGGCTGAGGATTCTGTTTTGAAGCAGGAGAAGTAAAAGCTGAAGCTGCTGTGACAGCCTCACCTTAGAGCCTCAAGCTCATCTGTGAACTTTCTTCCATGACCACCCAAGGGACTTTGGCCGTGGGGCCGCTGGCAGAGCCGGTGCCCCGAGGAGGCCACCTCCCTCTTTTCCTTGCAAGCAACAGAAGCCAGTCAGACATCTGGGTACGGGTCTGCCAGCAAAGGGACTGAAGGGGAGAAACCAGAGGGAAAACGCAACACCGTGGCAGCACACTGATTTACACCCGTTTTTGTACAGTGCAGTCCTGAAAAGACGTTTTTTTTTTATAGTGGGGAGAGGGGTGGAGAGATAGCACAGCGGGTATGGCACTTGCTCTGAACACAGCTGACCCGGGATCCATGCCTGGCACCAAATAAGATCCCCAGAGTCCCGTCAATAATGACACAGAGTATTTTTGTGCTCCAAAAGACTTACTCGGGGTGGGAAGGTCTCCCACACACAATAGTGGCAATCTGTTACCCACAGCAATTCCCACCTGGACACCCCACACCACCCCTCTCTGTGCAAACAGGAGAAGGAGCCCAGGACAGAAGCTCTCAACCCTCCGGGAGAGGAGTCCGCCCCACCCCCGCCCCCACCCCCCAGAGCCCAGAAGCAGCTCTATAATAGTCAGTGAATATGCTCCGGGCAGCGATTTCATAATTCACCGACAACAGATTGCCCAAGACCAGGAGGAGCAGGGGGAAAAGGATGGAGCCAGAAAACCCATCTGCAGTTCATTTCACACCAGACTTTAAAAACACGTCCACCTGACAAAAGTACAATCGATCATCTCATTTCATTTTTAAAAGAGTAAACATGCTCAAAATTAAATGAGCGGGGGGTGGGTGGGTGGGAGAGAGGTGGGACTAAGGACATCCAAACACCATCGAGCGCTTTGTTTTTCATCTTCCCGTTCTCATGCGCCCAGGCCCTGGCGTTTCCTGAAGTGCTCTTGCTGCACTCCGAGTTTTGACCTCCCCAGACCCCTTTCTGGGCTGCTGGGTGCTACTCTCGAATGCTTTTGTAGCTGCCACAATGGGGTCTCTGGCACCACCCTTCTGATGGCGCAAAATGTCAGCATGCAAATTTCATCTAAGGGAGGCACAACGACACTTAAAAGCCACCTAAAGCGGTTGAAAACGAAGCAGAGTCCCAAACACGGAGTCACCCGCCTGGCAGCTGGGCCACAGCTAGCCCTGGGCTGAGCCCTGGGTTGGACGGGCGGGGGCGGGGGGAGAGCCCCAGGCTGGGTGGGGCACGGCCGCCTCCCCCCAGCCAGCGTGGCTGAGGTCTGGGCCAGAGGATTCTCAGCGCGCACCTGGTTCCGGCTCACAGCCACACGCCAGGGCCCGGCTCCCCTGGAAACACCCGCAGCCCGCATCTCCTCTCCCCTCCCCGGGTCCGGGCCTCGCTGCAATCTGGTCGCGTCTAAGGGACATTCTCCGCCACGGGGGCTGCTGGAAACACGGTCGCAGGTGGCACCCGGCGCCCGGGGAGCGCGTGGTGGGAGCAGACATCCCCGGGGTCTCACTGGGGCCCCAGCATCCCTGTTCCAGGTCTCCAGATGCCCAACATGCATGGACTGTAGGCAGCCATCTTGGAGTCACATGACCCGCGACTCCGGGCCCTGATTGGCTCTGCGGTGAGCATGTGACTCGTGGCAGGCCAATCAAAATCTTCCCTCTGCACCTCCACCATGGAACCAGGGCAGAGGCCTGGACCAGTTTCAGGTAGACTCAGCAGCATCCAGGGCCCACATCTCCTCCCTGCAAGACCATGTCTGGCTGGGAGTGAAACTTGGATAAGGAAAGGAGACGCTGGCGCCGGGGTCGTCGTACAAGGCTTAACGCCCTGCTTTGATTTCTGGCACCACAGAAAGCTCCCCTGAGCACTGGCAGGGGAAGCTCTGGTGCTGTCCATCCCTCCACCTGCTCCCCACCAAGGATCGCTGGAAGGAGAGTTCTGAGGTTCTGACATTTCCCTGAGACCCAGCTGCCCTGGTTATGACCTGATGACATGTACGACACCAAGTCCTTCTGCCCCGTGATGTGGGTGTCATGACATCCAACAGGAAAACACACTTTCTCTGTCTCCCACCCCTTGACATCCCAGGTGCTAACACTTTTTGTTGTTGTTGGGAGGCAGCCTTTCCTGGCTCATAGAGCAAAACGCAGCACCCTTGGGCTCTCCCAAAGTGATGCCAGAAACTTGGTTACCATCCAGCTGGGAAACCAGAAATTACCCATGCAGAAGTTGCCAGATATCTACTCTGGGAATGCTGGACGCATTTGCACGCTGCCATCCCTCACCAACGAGGGGTTCGGGCCAGCCTATCCGTGGCAGTGAGGCTATGAAAAAGGCCAGCAAGGGACACACCAGGAAGACTCAGGCCTGCTTGGAGGATAAGGCTCGAGTTTGACCCCAAGCACTGTCATCAGGTGAAATCCTGGCGACGCAGCAAACCTATGTGAGCCTCATGGGCCATGGGCCACGGGCCAGCTCTAATGCACGCGGGCAAACACTGCAACTAAAAGTGTGTGTCGAGTGGGCCTCGCCACGTCTGCGTTCCTGCCCCCTCCCCTACCACCGCATAACAAAGGAAAGAATTATTATTATTATTATCAGTTTTGGAAAGGCAAGTCCCAATGTAGGCTCTCAATCTTGGAGAGATTCTAAATTCTCCCTCGCTCCGACACATCTGGCAGGGCTCTTCGCGTATTTATGACCCTGCGGAGGGCTTCGTCTGTTGCTATGACTTTTGGTGACAGTAATATCTCACCAGGATGTTTACGGTCACAAAGAGAAGGAGCGGATCTCTTGTGCTCATGACAATGGTCTTGAAACATGATTCATCCGTGAGAGATTATATATGTGTTCCACTGGGCTAGAAACATAAATACATTATTGGTAACATGTAATGCATGCTATACTACCAAGTAAGGTAACATAACAAAGACACGAGATCTTGACCTGTGGGAACCATGTTGATACGGAAGTGTGTTCCAGAGGAACCATCAGAGTGTGAGGCGGCTAAGGGGGACATTCGATAGGACCCAGCGTGCTTTCCTAACACGCTCCGATGCCCTTAGACGTAAGTCACTTCTTATGAAAGCAGGAAAACAAATCTGGTGTCCCAAGGAATGAAGCACTAAAGCCTTGTTCAGATTCCTTCCAGCACATTCTCCCAAGGTAAGAACCATCTAAGTCTTCCCTCCCCCAAGGTGGCATGCCAGCTCACAGGCACAAGGGGAGACCATCTTCCCAGAGGGTCATTTAGAGCAAAGGAAGGACACTCTTTCTAGAAGAAGCCCCGCAGCTCAACAGCTCTCTGGGACCTACCCTGGCTCAGGGAGTTTGCCAACCCAATCCGTACGCTCTGCTCAAAGCCCACCCGGAAAATGTTCTCTCTCTTGCCCCAAAGAGTCAAGACTAACTTCTAAACTCGAAATGAAGCTGCCCAACCTGACACCACCCAGAAAGGCCGATGCAAGAGCTAAGTGCCCAAACCCAACCCGAATCCTTCAATCCCCAATGAGTAACGGGATAGAGCAGGGGCATCTCAAAGGTGCAGATCTGGATGGAGTCCCGCGGTCTCTGGCATGGAAATCACCGAATCCAGCAGCCCCGCCCCCACTTTAATTCCAAGGTGCCCCTCCATGGGAAAACGCTCGCCCAGGCCAGAGGACTCTTCATTTCCTGGCAGGGCAGACCCCCTGCACTCGACCTGGTGCTGGTGTAACGGATGGTGAGGGCTGGAATCCTGAGTCTCACAGCGCTTAGCAAAGACGCAGCCGGGTCATGGCGAGATCTCATGCCCTGGTGTGGAGCTGGAACCCGGGCAGCTGGGTATCACCTGGAGGGACCCTGGAGGGTCTCAGGAAGTGCTCCCAAGTGCCCGGGGCGCTGCTCTGGGGAGACCCCTCTCCACCACCAAAGACAAAGCACAAGACAGTCAGGCTGGCATCAGCCCAGGAATTCTAAAGCTGCGGCTTCCACTGCCCCGTCACACCTGCAGCCTGGCTCCCGCTCGGCCTTCCTGTTCTGGAACATTCCACCAGTGCGCTCTTTTCCTCCCCCCCTACCCATTACTGGGCAGGCCGCACTCCTCCTCCCTCCCACCCCCTTCCCGGGCTGAAGCATCAGCAGAGAAATGGAAGCTGACAGGTGCTAACTGCTGGCGCCCTGCCGCTCCCCCAGATGATAAATGGTGAGGGGTTCAGGGGGGCCGGGCTTTGAAACCCAGACTCGGGGCCCTGCCATCATCCGCAGAGGCAGATGCAGCCTGAAGCAAAGAGCTTTTGCCCTGCAGCACCCCTGCTTAGAAGGCGTCCTGAGCTCCCCGTGGCCTTGTCCTGCAGCACTGCACTCAGGGGCCGCGGGTCACTGCATGCCAGGCTCCGTGCCCCGCCCGGAACCCCCAAGAGCCAGGGCCTCATGTCCTTTCTCTGGTGGGCTCAGAGGCGACCTCTTAGGGGGCAGTGGGCCTGTAGGGGGTACGGGGGCTCCTCGGGGCCCAGGGAGCTCAGGCGCTCATGGAGGGTGTCTGCAGCGGATGACAGGAGTGTATCTGTGCTGGGGGGTGGGGGGGCTAGGGGTCCCCCACACCGCATGAGTCAGGATTCAGACCCACGGAGGCCTTCCCTGGCTCTGTCCCCACCAAAGTTCTCATCGTCATCATGTTGATAATAACCCCAGGGCTAGCGGGAACCGCACAGACCCAGAGATGCTCCCTAAATCCCCCGCAAAGCCTTTTCTACTAAGCTTGGAAGTCGGCCAGGGGGACCTAATTTAAATATATATGTATCTATATACATATATAAACATATATATACATATACACACACATATATATTTGGCTTTCTGGGGGTCACACCCGGCATGCTCAGGGGTTCCTCCTGGCTCTGCACTTGGGAATGACTCCTAGTGGTGCTCGGGGGTATGGGATGCCGGGGATCCAACCCGGGTCTGTCACGTGCCAGGAAAATGCCCTCCCCGCTGACTACCCTTCGCTCACGCCCCCTTCATCGACGTCTTCCCACAGATAAAGAAGCCGAGGTTCAGAGAGGCCACGCGGGGCCCTCCTCGGCCACCCCGTCAGCAGCTCGGGGGCCGGAGGGAGCCAGTTCCCACAGCACTTGTATGTCACCAACACACACCCCGTTTTGTGTCTTCATATTAAGCCAGTCCACAAGACAGGAAGCACCACACACACACACACACACACACACACACACACACTGACTTCCTGAGCCCCTTCGGCTTCTCCAACTTGTGGAGAGTCTCAACTTCCCTCCTCCCCCCGCCTTCGCCGGGCAGACCCAGAGACGATGGAGGGGCCCGGGTCTCCCTCTCTCTGCCTCCACCCCCTGGGGTGCACACGGGCGAGCCCACGTATGCAGCCGGCCCAGGAGCAGGTTACAGCCCTAGAGGAGGGAGAGGTGACACGCCCGTCCTCACCCGGACGGGCTCCACTTCCGGGCCAGGGGCTGAGGCTCCGCCGAGCCCTGACACAATCCCTCCCTGCTCGGGGACGTGGGGGGGCTCCCGCGGCTGGGGCCAAGTCCGTGGCCGCTTCCCCGAGTTAGGTACGTTCCCGCTCTGGGCGAGGTCTCTGTGCCAGGACTCTGGGCTCCGAGGCTCCAGGGCTGGCCAGGGGGGCAGGGGACGCAGAGGGCGCCTCCCTGCTCCCCCCTGTCCCCACCCCCTTGAGCCCCTGCAGAGCTGCCAAGTGCCTGGAGGCAGCCCCGAGAACAGGGCCGGGGGCTGCCCTGAGGCTGGCGGGATTCACCGTCTCTACTCTAGACTCCTCACTGGGCCTGTCCCCGTCTGCTCCGTCTTCAGGGGGACCCGGATGCAGCCTCCAGGGGCTGAGGCCGGGCGGGGGAGCTGCTGAGGGGACTGTGAGGGGAGGAGTGTGGGTGCTGGCACCCGGTCCCCGTGCCACCCGAGAGTTGCACTCTGAGCCCCGACGGGGCGATCCGGGCAGAGGCCAGAGACTCACGGGGCGCCCAGGCCCGGGGCCTCGCTGGGGCCCGCCGGGAAGGGCCTCTCGAGCCAGAGCAAGGGCCTCCCGCCACAGCGCCGCCTTCCAGAACTTTCTGGCCCAGGCAGTACTGCGCAGACGTGACACTCTCCTCATTAGGAGTAAAGGGATCAGTCAGAGTGGGGAGGGGGCCGGCTCCTGCAAGTCCTCGCCCACCTCCCCGGACCCCCGGGACAGTCCTGCGGCATCTCTGCCAGCTGTCTCCCGGCTGTTCTCGTCCTGCCAAGGCGGGGTGGCGCAGCTTATCCTTGGGAAGGAATTAGGGATCTAATGAGAGAATTATTTGCGGGTATTTGCCAAGTGATTTGCCCTGAAGCGCCGGGTACCTGCCTCTTTGAGTCTCTCCCTCTGTTCCCTCCTGATTGACTTGTAGAAGCAGCTGACATGGCGACGGAGTCTTCCGAAAGCATCACACTCTCCCCCCCCCCCACACGCACACACACACACACGCACACACGCACACACACACGCACACACATGCACACACACATGCACATACATGCACACACACACACACACTCTCTCTCTCTCTCTCTCTCTCTCTCTCTCTCTCTCTCTCTCTCTCTCTGTCTCTCTCTCTCTCTCTCTCCCTCTCTCTCTCCAGGATGGCACGAGCATATTCACTGGGATGACAACAGATACATAATTTATTTTCTGGAGTGAGTTATGAGAGTCAATCAATAAGAAGCAGAAGTCTAGTGAATTATCTGAGCCCGATCGTCCTAGAGCCCCTCTCTGAGGCCGGGCGGAGTCGAGGCCTCGGCCCGTGCTCCTGATTACCCGCCCCCCACGCGGGATAACGCGCTTCTCGAGTGGATGAGGCAAGGCCTCGCTCTGAAGACAGGGGCTGTAAAAAAAAAATGAAAATGAAATGTGTTTTGCTACCACAGCAAATCCTGGCGCGCGGGATTGCCAGGAAAATAAATACCAGGAATCAAAAGTCGGCGGAGAAAATATTTCCCCGAGAATAGAGCGCTGCGGGCTGAGACGGTGCTGGGGGGCGGGGGTGGGATTAAGTCGGAGCGGAGGCGTCTCAGAGCTGCAGGGGGCCGAGCACCCCCTTGCCGTGGGGGGAGCGTGTCTGGCGGCCCTTGGAGCGTCTCCTCTTGGCCAGGGCAAAAAAAAACAAACAAAAAAAAAGCCCCGCGCATCCTTGCGACGACGGGAGCAACTTGGGAGAGGGAGGAAGTGAGTAAGCGTCTCCGGCCTGGCTCGGCTCCCCTGCACCTGTCGGACCAGCGGGGCTCCGGCCAGGCACCGTGCCGGGAAACAGGACGCAGCAAAGGGAAGGAAAAGGCGACAGTGCTCATCCTCTCTCCAGGCTCAGCTCCGCGGGGAGAGGCCTGAGAGGAGGAAGGCCTCCTCCTCCGGGGGGTCCCCAGAACTGCGCCCTCAGCTCACTTCACTTCACGGAGGTGGGGGATGCCCGGGCAGGTCCTCCAGCCCCCCAGCGCGCCCGCCGGACACGGCTGAGAAGGGCCTCTCCCGGGGGCCGCCCGCTCTCCCGAGACGGTCTCGCACGAGGAGCCAAGTGCGCCTCCCACTGGGAACTTCTAGGGTTCACAGAAATAAACCGGGAGGGGCTGCGGCCACCCCCGACCTCAAGCGGGCGCCCAACCCAGACTCCCCCCGCCCCCCCCCGGGCCCCGGTCAGCGGGGGAGGCCTCTCCGGCCCCAGAGTGCTCCTGACAGGGGCCAGCAGCCACCGCTGTCTGACGCCCGCCCGGCCCGGTTGCGGGTTAGAGCTGCTTCCAGAGCAATCCGGCTCTGGACCTGGAGGAAGTTTCTGGAACTTGGCTGCCCCTCCCAGATGCAGGGGACACGGAGCAGGTACCGTGTTTACCCACCAAGCACCCTCCCCACCCCCTGCACAGGAAGAGCCTGTTTTGGCCTTGACCTCATTTCCCCCCGGCGGGATGCCTTAGGCTGAGCCAAGGCCGCGCGGAGCAGGTGGCCAGACGTATCCATGACCCTGGAGGGCGCGAGAAGGCGAAAAAGGATCCCCCGGCACCGGGGAAAGCACCCGAGCCAGGGTGTCCAGCCTGGCGTGGGCGCCTGGGAAACCGGAGCACCCTGCCCTGGCGGGGGGGAGCCAGCTCCGCTTTCTGGAGGTCCCTGGGCAGTGGCCGGCGGCATGGGGGGGGGGGTCAAATGGCAGCCCCCTTCTGGGAAAGACTGGCCCGGGTTCCTCACACGGCCACGACGGTCAGGGCCTGGGACTGCCCATTGTCACGAGAAGCGAACAAGAACACGGTGCACACGTGTGTCAGGGCTATGTACAAGGCCAGGCGCCCCTGTGTGCGTGTGTGTGCGTCTGGCCCCTGTGTGTGTGTGTGTGTGTGTGTGTGTGTGTGTTCCGTCTGGCCTCTATGTGTGTGCATGTGCCGTCTGGCCCTTCTGTGTGTGTGTGTGTGTGTGTGTGTGTGTATGTGTGTGTGTGCATGTGCTGTCTGGCCCCTCTGTGTGTGTGTGTGTGTGCATGTGCTGTCTGGCCCTTCTGTGTGTGTGTGTGTGTGTGTGTGTGTGTGCATGTGCCGTCTGGCCCCTGTGTGTGTGTGTGCTATCTGGCCCCTATGTGTGTGTGTGTGTGTGTGTGTGTGTGTGTGTGCCGTCTGGCCCCTCTGTGTGTGTGTGTGCCGTCTGGCCCGTGTGAGTGTGTGTGTGTGTCTGTTCTATCTGGCCCCTGTGTGTGTGTGTATGTGTGTGTGTGTGTGTGTGTATGTGCGTGTGCTGTCTGGCCCCTGTGTTTGTGCATGTGCTGTCTGGCCCCTGTGTGTGTGTGTGTGTGTGTGTGTGTGTGTGTGCGTGCCGTCTGGCCCCTGTGTGTGTGCGTGTGCCGTCTGCTGCGGCTCTGAGGTGAGGCTGAGCGAGGTCCAGGGAGGCCGGTGGAGACAGGGCCTGGGGCCCGTGGCACTGATGTCCATGGTGAACGTGGCCGTGGAATCTCGGGGGAGGGGCCTGGGCGGCTGCAGAGGAGCACTGCCCGGGAGCACACTGGCCTTCTGCAGGAGGGCAGGGGGAGGGGCGGGGCCGGAGAGAAAGGAGCCGGCGACACGCACGCCCGGCCGCTGTGCTTTCTGCTCCTGTCGGGGCACGGGGAGCCGAGCCTCTGCTCGGGGCCGCGCTCGGCCATGGCCGGGCGTCCTCCTGGCCCTGGGTTCAGGGACTTCTCCTGGCAGTGCCTAGGGCACCGCGGCCGGGCTGAAGCTGGGCCGGCCGCATGCACGGCGGGCGCCCCTCGCTGTCCTCTGCCCTGGCCCCGACGGTTCTGTTCCCAGGGCCAAGAAGAGTGTTGCGATACCGGGACACCAAGGGGCCAAGGGCCCGAGTGAGGGGCGTGCGGGCCCACTCAGAGGCCGTCGTCTGGGAGAGGGGACACGCGGGACCGGGTGGCCGAGTGACCTGGGGCACTCCTAGTCGCCGTCCCGGGCACGGGCTCGGGGAAACAGCAGGGGGTGCCTGGACTTCCTGGACGCCGCTTTCTGGTGCCTGCCTGAGAGACTGTGTACATGCCTGTGTGTGCACACCTGTGTGCATGTGTGCGTGCGCATGTGTACACATGTATGTATGTGCATGCGTGCATGTGTGCACACGTGTGTACATGTATGTGGGGGGAGCTGAGATAACTCATGCTCAATGTATACCACCTGGCGTGCGGAAGGGTAAACATTTACTATTACTTTTTTTATTATTGCATTATTCATCGTAGCTCAGCCTGCAGAGCAGCTGAAACGATGGGCAGGGAGGAGGAGGGAGAGCCAGCAGGGAGGAGAGGGGCCAGCGGGGGGAGGAGGAGGGAGAGCCAGTAGGGAGGAGGAGGAAGAGCCAGCAGGGAGGAGGGAGAGCCAGCAGGGAGGAGGAGGGAGAGCCAGCAGGGAGGAGAGGGGCCAGCTGGGGGAAGAGGAGGGAGAGCCAGTAGGGAGGAGGAGGGAGAGCCAGCAGGGAGGAGGGAGAGCCAGCAGGGAGGAGGGAGAGACAGCAGGGAGGAGGAGGGAGAGCCAGCAGGGAGGAGAGGGGCCAGCTGGGGGAAGAGGAGGGAGAGCCAGTAGGGAGGAGGAGGGAGAGCCAGCAGGGAGGAGGGAGAGCCAGCAGGGAGGAGGGAGAGACAGCAGGGAGGAGGAGGGAGAGCCAGCAGGGAGGAGAGGGGCCAGCTGGGGGAAGAGGAGGGAGAGCCAGTAGGGAGGAGGAGGGAGCCAGCAGGGAGGAGGGAGAGCCAGCAGGGAGGAGGGAGAGACAGCAGGGAGGAGGAGGGAGAGGCAGCATGGAGGAGGAGGGAGAGTCAGCAGGGAGGAGGGAGAGGCAGCATGGAGGAGGAGGGAGAGTCAGCAGGGAGGAGGGAGAGCCAGCATGGAGGAGGAGGGAGAGTCAGCAGGGAGGAGGAGGGAGAGGCAGCAGGGGGGAGGAGGGAGAGGCAGCAGGGGGGAGGGAGAGTCAGCAGGGAGGAGGGAGAGCCAGCAGGGAGGAGGGAGAGTCAGCAGGGAGGAGGGAGAGGCAGCAGGGAGGAGGGAAAGCAGGCAGGGGGAGGAGGGAGAGCCAGCAGGGAGGAGGGAGAGTCAGCAGGGAGTAGGGAAAGCAGGCAGGGGGAGGAGGGAGAGCCAGCAGGGAGGAGGAGGGAGAGGCAGCAGGGAGGAGGGGGGCCAGCTGGAAGAGGAGGGAGAGGCAGCAGGAAGGAGGAGGGAAAGCAGGCAGGGGAGGAGGGAGAGCCAACAGGGGGAGGAGGGAGAGCAGGCAGGGGGCGCAGGAGTGTCAGCAGGGGAGAGGAGAGGAGGGGAGCAGTGACGGGACCCGCTGACTCTCCGTCCCCCGGTGCTGCGGTGCAGGAGCCGCCCAGCGAGGGGGCCGCTGGCCGTGTGTCCCTCGGGCCGGGGAGGCCTCGGCAGAGCCTGGGAGGGCCCGAGAAGTCACCACGGGCTCCCGGCACGCCGCACCCACGACACCCCTCTGGTCCCAGCTGCAGCCCCGTGTTCGCCCAAGAGGAGCCAGAGAAGGCGCCCCGCAACCCCCTGCACTTGGCCTCATCTCTGGGCAGAAGGTTCCGGAAGCCGTGCCCTTGCCCATGGCCACACTCCTCCCCGGCTGCTGAAAAGCAACCGTCTCGGGGGGCGAGCACCAGACCTCGAATCCTGCCTTTGCTCTATTTTGTTTGGGGACCACACCTGCTCGTACTTAGGGCTCAGGGCACAGTGCTCAGGGAACAGTGCTCAGGGACCCTAAAGTGGGGGCCTGAGGCTGCACAGTCGGCCCGTCCGAAGCGAGACCACCTGCCCTATCCCGGTGGCTTGGCTGCACCCTCCTTGGCATCTTCCTACCCCTCCTGCAGCAGCCCCAAGCACAGGCTGGGAGCCGCAGCCCCCGGAGCTGGAGGGCTGCCCCCTCGCCCTGTTCCCCCACAGCCCCCGGAGCTGGAGGGCTGCCCCCTCGCCCTGTCCCCCGCGGGGCTCCATGGACACATCGTTCACGGCCATAAGATGGATCCTTTGAAAGTGCACAATCCCCTGCTTTTAAATATAGTCCCGATGTTTTGCGACTGTCAACACTATCTAATTCTAGAACATTCATCACCCCAAAAAGAAACCCCACACCCCTTGGCAGCCGCTCCCCTCCTCCTCCTCAGAGCCTGGCGGCCCAGGATCCACTTTCTGCCTCCGGGGCTTTGCTCGCCCGGGTATTTCCTGGGCCCGGGTGCGGCGACACGGGCTCTCGGGAGCCTGCCTTCTCGCACTGCGCGTGACGTTGGATTTTTTTGTCTGCTTTGGTTTGACTTGCTTTTGGGGTCCCACCCGGCGGTGCTCAGGGGTCACTCCTGGCTCTGCACTCAGGAGTTACTCCTGGTGGTGCTCGGGGGACCCTATGGGATGCCGGGAATCGAACCCGGGTCGGCCGTGTGCAAGGCAAAAGCCCTCCCCGCTGTGCTGTCGCTCCAGCCCCTGCGCAGGACATTTGCAAGTGCGTCCCTGGGCAGGAGTCAGTACCGTGCGCAGTTCCTGGCAGAACACGCCCCAACGCTCGACAGGCTGTGCTCGCGGGGAGAGGCTGGCCCGAGGTGAGAACACGAGGGCCCTGAGGTTCGGGGAGACCCCGGCCAGCCCGCCAGTACCCGGGGGCCTCCAGGGCCGCTCTGGCCACGGGACGGTGCTAGCAATCGAACATGGGTCTGGCACGTGCTGGGCACACTTGCACCCACGTCCTGTGTCCCGGCCCACACGGGCCAGCGGGGACCCAGCCACCCGCGTCTCTGCCGTATCGGTGGGTGGATCTTCGCCGGTACCTCGCGCACGGTTTCGTACTCTGTACCCCGTGCGGGAGCGGCGCGGCGTGGCGGGTCCGAAGGTGGTTTTGCAGGTACCTGTTCGAGGAGCCGTTTAGCAGCGGGGCCAAGTGGCTGTGGGATTCCGCAGCCCCCTCACGAACACACGTGGGCTCCGTGCTCGCCCCCGCTCGTCCCTGTCCGTCTCTTTCGGGACCCCTCTGTGGGGGGCGCGATCGGTGAATACATACACGCCACTCATCCCTCACGCTGAGGCGGGGACCTCCGCTGTGAGGCAGGTCACAGGGCCACGGACAGACACTGACTGAGATCAAAGTATTCGAGCTGGGGGCCACACCTACCCGGACTCCGGGCACAGTGCTCATGGCTCACCCCTGGCAGTGCTCATGGCTCAACCCTGGCAGTGCTCAGGTCTCACTCCTGGCAGTGCTTAGGACTCACTCCTGATAGTACTCAGGGCTCAGTGCTCAGGGCTCACTCCTGGCAGTGCTCAGAGCTCAGTGCTCACTCCTAGAAGTGCTCAGTGCTCAGGGCTCAGTCCTGGCAGTGCTCAGAGCTCAGTGCTCACTCCTGGAAGTGCTCAGGGCTCAGGGCTCAGTCCTGGCAGTGTTCAGGACACAGGGCTCAGTCCTGGCAGTGCTCAGGACTCAGTGCTCAGGACTCACTCCTGGTAGTACTCAGGACTCAGTGCTCAGGGCTCAGTCCTGGCAGTGCTCAAGGCTCAGTGCTCGGGGCTCAGGGATCCTACAGGGGGTACCTGAGACTGAGCAGAATCGGCCGTGGGAGGCGAGATGACCCCTCAGGCAGCACGGGCACAACTAACGTTCTTATTTTGCTGTTGATGTTGTGGTCTAACCCCTGCCACACCCAGTGGTGCTCGGGGGTCACTCCCCGCGCCGTGGGGTACCCTCGGTGGTGCGGGAGGTGGAACCAGGGCCGGCCTCGTGCCGGGCAAGTGCCCGAAGCTCTGCGCCACCCCCGCCCTGCTGCAGCCGGACGCAGCATCCGAGTGCGGGAATTTCACGGACGGTCTCGTGGCCTCTTTCCCCTGCAGGCCTCGATGGACACGGTCCGCAGGCCACAGCCGGACCCTGTGAAAGTGCCGCTCCCCGTTCTCAAACACAGTCCCGATGTTTCGCAACTGTCAGCCGTCTAATTCTAGAACATTCTTCACCCCCGAAAGAAACCCCACACCTGGGGTCAAAGCAATGGGCTTGGATGCCCGGGGCCAGCCGAGTGCACACGCGTGAACCTTAGAGTCCCCTGCACCCGGGGCGTGTGCTCTCACACTCACGGGGGCGTGTGTCCGCGCAGACACGCTCGCGCCACGTCAGCCCCTCCCACCCCCGCCCGGGGAAGACCACAGCGAGGGGGGCCTCGAGCGCTGAGCTCCTGCTGCAGTGCTCATCCGCCCAGGCTGGCCTGGGTCAAGGGCGGGTCTGGCCACCTGCTGGGGACAGAGGCAGAGTCTTGATGTCCCTGAGTGTCCGGATTACCCCCCCCCCACCCCCGCCGAGCAGCTGTGAGGACCCTCATGCCCAGAGTCACGCCTGCGGCTTCGAGGGAAAGCCGGCCCCTAGGTTTGGGTTTTGGGGCCACACCCAGGGATGTGCTGCTGGACGGGGTCCCCCGCGCCGCACTGGGCTGGGCGTAGCTGGGGACCGACCCCAGCCTCCCACCTACTACGCAGGCCTGCAGGAGAGTGACCCCGGGGCGCCTGGGCCACCCGGTGAAATGAATGTATTTAATATTAGGTAAATAATCCCTCTGCAGCCAGAGCCCGGGCCCGCCCGAACCCGCAGCTGGAGGGCAGATCCCCCGCCCCGGGGCTCAGGGTTCCGGCCCTCAGATCCCCTCACCCCTCCTCAGCCTCCCTGGGTGCCAGGGCTCATCACGGGGGGGGGGGGGGGCGCTGGGGGTCTGACTCCCCTGGGCCGAGGGACAGCTGCTGACAGCTGAGCGTCGGCGGGGCCCAGCCGGGCCTCGGGATCGAGTGACAGACTGTGTGTTTCCACGGCATGCCCAGAAACAGGTGCCCCCGCCCCTGCCCCGACTCGGGCAAACACATTCCCCAGCTCCAGCTCCGCCACGGGCTGTGCACCTCGGGCCAGGAGCGCCGGGTCCGGTGTCCCCGAGACAGCGCCGGGGAGCGACGGTGAGATGACAGCTCAGCAGATGGCAGGACGGGAGCCCGGGAGGAGACGCGCAACCCCCCCCCCTCACCTCACCGTGCCGAGTCCTTCCTGCTCCTGTTACCCCGACCCTCCCTGCTACCACGGGGAATCGGTCCGGAGCGAGAGCACAGCGGGGAGGGTGTTTGCCTTGCACGCGGCCGACCTGGGTTTGATTCCCAGCATCCCATAGGGTCCCCTGAGCACCGCCAGGAGTAATTCCTGAGTGCAGAGCCAGGAGTAACCCCTGAGCATCGCCAGGTGTGACCCAAAAAAACAAGGGGACTCGATCCATGGGTGCAGCCAGAGTCTTGTTTTTGTTTCTGTTTTTTTTTTTTCTTTTTGGGTCACACCTGGCAATGTGACGGCCGGAGGCTGATTCGGGCCGCCGTGACCCTCGGCCTCCCCTTGGCCTGTCACGTCACGCACAGATCGTGGAGGGGAGCCAGTTGGGCCCTGGGGCCCTCCCTACTCCCCCTAGACCACACGCCCCGGGCAGGAGGTGAGCCCTGTGGAGCAGCAGGGCTGGCCAGCGGCAGCCGCCCCCCGGGACCCGCCTCACACACGCCAGTGGCCTTGCGGCTCCGTCCTGTCTGTCCGTGCTCGGGGCATCAAGGACCCACTGGAACTGCAGGTCCCGAAGCCTGAATGGGGGACGCCTCCCCCAAATCCCGGTGTCCGGCTCCTGTTCTATCCCCACTGCCGTGTCCCGCCCTGCAGTTCCCCCCTCCCCGCCCCGCCCCTGCCAGCCCCGAATTCACCAAGGAGCGAGCTGGGGGGGGGGTCCAGGCCTGCGGGACGGCCGCCCAGTGGCCCCACCACCGCCTCCGCTCCATCCACACGCCCGTCTTCCCGGCCCCACTTCCGCCACTGAATACTCCGGCCCTCCTCTGTCTCGCTTCCCCCGCACCTCCGGGGTCCCGCAAAACTCTCCCTCCGAAATCCCCCCTTTGTCTGCTTTCTCTCAGGCCGATAGCCCGCCTCCCCGCCCACACTCGAGACCCTCGGCCTTTTCCCACCGGCGACCCCCCGCCTGCTTCCTTCCCAGGCACCCCCCACCCGGCAAGCCGGCGGCCTCATCTCCTGCAGTAGCCCCCCGCCCCCCAACCATGGATGTGCTATTCCCCCAGGGAACCCCTCGGCGATGCTGTGCGCCCCCCGGGAGAAAGGCCGTTCCCCTGGGCCCGTCCACCCCGCCCTCCCCCTCTCCCCTCGGGCCCTTTCTGACTCTCCAACGGGGCCGTTAGTTCCTCTTTGGGGTTCCTTCCTGCCTGCCGTGGCCCGGCTCACCCCCAGACCAGGACCCGGCACCGCTGGCCCTTGTCACTCTGGCCTTGGCTCCAGTGCCGCACCTCGGGCCGCCAGGAACAGCTTCCCGGGCCACGCCGCGCAAGGCCGCTCTCTCGCCCGGGCTGCCCGCCACCCTTTCCTCCTGGGCCCTGCAAACCCCCCGCGTCCTCAGGGCCCCGGGCATCCCCGGGACACCCTGGACATTGGTATTGTTGGCCTCATTTGTGGGCAAGGCGGGCGCCCAGGGAGGGAGCCGAGTCCCTCTCCAGGCCAGCTCCTCCCTCCCGGCCCTGAATACACCCAGCGTCAGCACCCAAATCGGGGTGCTGAGGGCCAGAGGCTGGATCGGAGAGGAGAGAACCTCGAGGGTCCAGCGGCTGATTAAGAAGGGCCTGGTCAGGGCCTCGAGAGATGGTACAGTGGTTTAGGCACTTGCCTGCACGGGGCCCACCCGGGTTCGATTCCTGACACTGCGGAGGGTCCCCTGAGCCTTGCGAGGAAGGTCCCTGATGAGGCAGGGCGTGGAGGGAGGGAGGGAGGGAGGGAGGGAGGGAGGGAAGGAAGGAAGGAAGGGAGGAAGGAAGGAAGGGAGGAAGGAAGGAAGGGAGGAAGGAAGGGAGGGAGGGAGGGAGGAAGGAAGGAAGGAAGGAAGGAAGGAAGGAAGGAAGGAAGGAAGGAAGGAAGGAAGGAAGGAAGGAAGGAAGGAAAGAAGGAAGGAAGGGAGGGAGGAAGGAAGGAAGGAAGGGAGGGAGGGAAGGAGGGAGTGAGAGAGGGAGGGAGGGAGGAAGAAAGGAGGGGGAGGGAGGGAGGGGGCAGACCCACAGCCCCCCACCCCCCATCCTGTCAGACTAAGAGCCATGACTTCTCCCATCATCTCCTCGGACCCCCAGGGCTGGCAACCGACCCCCACCCCCAGCCCCAAGCAGCCCTGAGTCTGGGCGTTCAGGACGGGGAAGGCCCCGCCACGCCCACCCTCTCAGCCAAGCAGTGCTGTCCACTCAGCTGAGGGAGGGCTGAGCCCTGACGGGGGGAAGGGGGCGCTGTGGCCAGGGGTCTGGGAAGCCAGGACTGACCGACCCTGTCCCCAGGGCCGGTGACGCAGGGTGGGTGGGGACGATGGGGGGGGGAGGCAGACACAGGATGGGCGGATGGGCCCCTCCCCCAGGGCACAGCCAGGCCAGGCCGCCCAAGCCGCGAGGGGAAATAAGCCGAGGGCGCCACTCGCGCAGACCCTTGCCCGCCTGGCGAGACCCCCTATGCCCCGCGCCCCCGAAGGCCCATCCAGGCCCAGCGACGCTGGCATGGGGAGCGCCGGCCCCTGCCGGCACAGACGGGGACCTGGGCGCTGGCGTCTCACCCCTGCTTGGCCCCCGCACCCCTCCCCTGTGCCCTGGCAGACCTGGTCCCCCCTCCCCCACCCCGGCGATGTCCCGGTGGGAACCGCCCGCCCCAAACCCCCGGGGTGTGAGCCAGCCCGAGCTCACCCCAAAGCTCCCTCCCGCCCCCGTCCTGCTCCGGGCATCGGGGAGGGAGGAGCAGCGGGAGCACGGGGAGGGAGGAGCAGCGGGAGCACGGGGCCTCCGGCCGGGCCCCACGGGGCCCAGGGTCCCTGGGCCGACACCTCCCCTCGGAAGCACTGCAGAGACCCCCACCCCCAGGGCAGGCGGTCTGTGCCCTGGGAACCACCAACAAGCTGACAGGGAACGAGAGTTGGTAAGAGATGGACGCAGATGGACGGATGGATGGACAGACGGATGGACGGGCGGACGGACGGGGCTGGACTCGAGTTTCAAGGCGAGAAGGAAAACGCGCGGAGGAGACCGGGGAGATTCGGCTCTGATCGCCCGAAGGAGGGTCTCGCAATCAGCCCCAAGGACGGCCACCCAGAAGCCAGGCTGCCACGGGGTCCCCTCCTGGACAGGGCGGGGGCCAGGGAACCCCCGGCCAACCCCGGCCTCACCCTGAGCAGGGCGGGCCCCACTTCCAGCCGACACCCCTCCCCACTCCGTGTCCAGGTCAGGACAGGGGTCAGGCGTCATGTGACCCCTGGCAGGCACCGCATGGCCCCGAGCACCTTGGTGGCCCCTGGAACACTGCCTGATGTCACCGGGACCTGTCTGCGAGGGGTCAAGCCTCTGGGGGGAGGGTCCCGGTCCCCGATCAACGCCACGGGTGCCACCCCGAGACAAGAGGCAGTGAACTGGACTCTCGCTGAGGCCGGGCATGGAGGGATCAAGGGCATTGGCTGTGATGGCAGAAATAACTGATAACAGGGTTATTATCATGTGTGTAAATACTGTGTACTTTATAGACAAACATAATATGCCGCAATCACAACAGCAACACACATGTAGATATCCATTACATGTGATGGAATCTTTTATTTTTTACTTTAATGTCGGAGTACTGCCATTTTTTCAGCCACTGACTCAGCTGACTGAATTGGGCATGAACTCTGCGTGTGATATGATCATTCTATAGCATGTTATGTATTTTGTGTGTCCTCTGAAGCTCTTCTAGGATGCACAATTACATATAATATAGCCATGTGATTCATTTATATATATGTCAAATAAAACCTCATTTTATTCTCCGTCTCATTACATAATCAATACCATATCATTGGACTGGCGCGATAGCACAGCAGGTAGAGTTTTTGCCTTGCACGCGGCTGACCCGGGTTCGATTCCTCCGTCCCCCTTGGAGAGCCCGGCAAGCTACCGAGAGTATCCCGCCCACACGGCAGAGCCTGGCAAGCTCCCCGTGGCGTATTCGATATGCCAAAAACAGTCACAACAAGTCTCACAATGAAGATGTTACTGGTGCCCGCTCGAGCAAATCGATGAATAACGGGACGACAGTGCTACAGCGCCAAAGTGCTACCATATCATTACGTATAATAGTGTATTATAATGATTATTCATTAATTCATTGTAGTAAGAATTACACGGGTTTTGAATGGGTTTATTTTCTTTTTGC
Source organism: Sorex araneus (assembly GCF_027595985.1). Taxonomy (NCBI): domain Eukaryota; kingdom Metazoa; phylum Chordata; class Mammalia; order Eulipotyphla; family Soricidae; genus Sorex; species Sorex araneus. The sequence goes on from NC_073305.1 coordinate 219,577,447, forward strand.
CTTTGGGGTCACACCCGGTGATGCTCAGGGTTTACTCCTGGCTCTGACTAGGAATCACTCCTGGTGGTGCTCGGGGGGCCCTACGGGATGCTGGGGATTGAACTCGGGTCGGCTGTATGCAAGGCAAACGCCCTCCCCACTGTGCTCTCGCTCTGGTCCTGGGGTTTGGGGTGTTTTTAATGATGGGTACTGCCTAGGATGCACCATTCTAAACTTAAATCTTGGATTCAGACACCGTCATTTACAAAGTCATCTGTTGGAGTGTTTCCGGTACGGGGTGTGTATTTATACATGTCACAGGAGCCAGAAGGATCGTGAGGATCCCTGTAAGTAATTGCACTGCTCTCGTTTCTTCTCGTTAGTTTTCTGGGCCACACCTGGCAGTGCTCAGAGCTCACTCCTGGCTCAGTGCTCAGGGCTTACTCCCAGCTCTGTGCTCAGGGTCACTCCTTGCTGGGCCCGAGGGACCCTGTGGGGAGCTGTCCACTATGTGGAGAAAAGCGAGTGCCTTTCTCACTGCCCACCCTCTCCCCCCACCCGTCTTACTCTCCTCTCGTGCTGGACGTTGTGTCCAGGCAAAGGTGAGCACTTTCTAAGCACGCGGGCCTCTGACCCCCTAAGCAAGCCCAGCGCGGGTCCTGTCCACCGCTCAAGAGTTTGCTGGGCTCAGTCACAGGTGGGCTCGTGCAGGACAGAGGATGTGGGGGTCCTCACTGGCCGCGCTGGCCCCCAGCTCCTCCCACAGTCCCGGCCTGCTCTGGGGCCGGGGGAGTCTCGGCTCTCGGTGTCCTGGGCCCCCGGGGAGCCCTTGTGAGGGTCGGCCCTTGCACCCCACCGGGAGAGAGAAGGGAGGCCAGGCCCGCGGCCGCCGAGTGCAGGAGATAAACCACGTGGTCTGCCGGAGCCCCCGTCCCCCCCGTCCACCCGTCTCTTTCCTTTCCCAGGCCCAAGACCGGAACTGGCCCGGCGGGGGGGGGGGGGACTCGCCTCACGCTCGGCCTGGCCGGCCTGCTGGACAGAGCGGGCGTGGGCAGGCCTCGTCCACAGCGGCCACAGCCCGGGCAGATGTGAGTCACTCAGGGCCCAGCCGACTCCGGGGGGCCCCGAGACAGCCATGGGGGGGGGCGGCCGGGCCCGGGGCCCCTGTGGGGTGGACGCCAGCTCGGGCGCGTGGCCTCGGGCCGGGGGCTTGGCTCTTCGGTCCCCAAAGGCGCCGCGGCTGCGGGCTGCTCGCGCCTGCCTGCTGCCGACAGATGGGATCTATTCTTATTATTTAACATTTATTAAGCGCCCACAGTGTGCCGGGAGCTGCAGGGAACTGGGGTGTGGGTGGTCCCCAAGAGTCTGTCCCCAGAAGGCTGTGGCCACATGGAAGGGGGGGGCGCCTCTCTCTCCTCCTGCGGCGCCCCCGGCCCTGGCCCCATCTGGCTCCGTCGGCCGCCCCAAGGGTCCTGGAGCCCAGATGCCCCATCTCAGGGGCCCGCCTGCCCCCCGAGGGCCCCCGCAGCTCTGGTGAGAGAGCAGAGCCGGGTTACAGCCGCAGGTGGCCCCCACTCCGCTCCCCCCCCATGCGCCTGAGTCCACCCGCTGCAGCGGACACGGGGGCCCCGGGAGGTCAGCGAGCTGCTTCCAGAGTGACCAGGGCCTGGCCAAGGCCCCGGGCCAGCTTGCTTGCACCCCCTGGTCGCCATGTGTGCTGGGGGCCGCCGTGGGCATGACCGTCATCTGTCTGCTGGAGGGGAGGGGGAGGGAGGTGCCTCATCACCCCCGGTGTGAGGGGGGGTGGCAGACGGACGGGGCGGTGCCTCGGCCAGTCCGAGTCCTGCTCTTAGCCTGCAGGGGTGGTAACGGGGCAGGGGTGGGGGAGACGGGGCCTGTTGTGGTCATCAGGGGAGCAGGGCGAGGCAAACACGCCTGCCTGGGACAGCACACCAGCCACGGTGAGGCCAGGCTGGGCAGAGCCCGACCCGGGGCCATCTGCTGCGTGGGGGCTGCGGGCTCCGTGACGCCCCCCGGCCCCGCCTGCCCGGGCCGAGGAGCCCAAATGTTGCATGTTGCAGAACTCCAAGGCCCGGCTGCCCTGGGGGGGGCGGAGGGTCAGCATCTGCAGGGGCGTCTGTGAGGTCAGCAGGCAGCCCAGTGCACACGCTGGCCACAGCGGAGGGTCAGGGACACGCAGACGGGGGCCTCTCCTCACACGAGGGGATGGGAACGAGGCGAGTCTCCGCCATGATCCCCGGGAGGAGCACTTACTCTGAGCATTTACTCCGAGCCTGCAGGGCGGCCAAGTGGGCCGTGCGGAGCCCGGGCCTCTCCTCCTGGCCACCCCATGCCGGCGCCTTCTGCAAAGCCCCTCGCTGCTCCAGCTTACTTTGATCTTATTTTTTTGCCTTTTGGGTCATACCCGGTGATGCTCAGGGGTGACTCCTGGCTCTGCACTCAGGAATCACCCCTGGCGGTGCTCGGGGGACCCTATGGGATGCTGGGAATCGAACCCGGGTTGGCCGCGTGCAAGACAAAGGCCCTCCCCGCTGTGCTCTCGCTCCGGCCCGTCCAGCTTGCCTTTACAGTGGTCGGGGGACAGATGGCCGTGCAGGAAACCTCGCTCTCAGGACTGAGAGTCACCAGAGAGAGGACAGTGTCCCTCAGACACTCTAAAGGAAGGGTCAGAGCGTCCCCGACGAGCATCTCGGGAACCCTCTGGACGGAGTCAGCAGATGGGTCCACAGGTGACTGCATACAGGTGTGCGTGGGCAGGTACATACATGTGTATGCACATGTGTCCTTGGACAAATGCAGGGGTGGGCACACACATGTGTGTGCATGTGCGTGCGTACGTGTGTGCGTGTGTGTGTGTGTGTGTGTGTGTGTGCGTGTGTGGCCTCTCCAGCACAGAGACGGGCTGAGAATCCCCACCCTGCGCGTGTCGGGGGGCTGGGGGGTCCTGGTGGGAGAATGGCCTCCGCTTCCCCTGACGGCAGCCGGACGCTGGCTTGAAGACTCGGGGGGGCCGATAGGGAAGCTCGGAACCGCGAGGGCCACCCCTGGGCCCTGCCCTCCGGGGAGAGCGAGAGGCGAATCCGGCACCGGCGGGGGGGGGCAAGCATCCCCCCCCACCCCTCTGACCAACAGGGGTGTATCCCCTCACCTCAGAGCCGCCAGCCAGGAAGCTCGGGCGAGCCCCTCCTCCCTCCACCCCTTCCTCCCTCCCTCCCTTCTCGGAATAACGGAATATCGCAGAGTCAGCACACGGCGCACGGCGCGCATCGACACCTCCAGGTGTGTGCATGCACATACATGGAGAGACGGGGGGGGGGCATGGCGTCACCCCAAGGATCATGCTGACACGCGTCTCCTGTGTTTGCGCCTGGGCCGTGTGACTCACTCCCAGCTGGGGCGGCCTGGATGAGAGGTGAGTCCCACTTAGAGCCCCCTTCGCCGCCCACGTGGCAGGAGAGGGAGGGACCCGCCGCCCAGGAAGCTGCCTCGGAGAGGTTAACTGACAAGCCCGGGCCGCACGCTCAGTGAATGCCAGGGCAGTCTGTCCCCTGGCCGGCCGGCTCCGAGTTCTCCCCGCCCGCCACCTCCCGGCTCTAGTGTAGCCCGCGCCGGCGAGGCCCCTTTGGCACTGCGGGAAAGTCACTGGTGACTAAGGTGGAGCCACCGCCAAGCAGATGACACCGGCCGCGTGTCTATCTCAGGGGCGCGTGAGAGCGTGGCTCCCCGTCACCCCGGCCCTGGACGGGCCGATACTGTCACAAAGGCGGCGTCCAGAAGATGCAGCCGACGTGGACTTCCACCCAGAAACCCACCTGGAGGCCCCGAACGTCCCCTCCCTGGCTTCTGCCGTCCCATCGCCCCGCGGTGACTCCCGGGGTCCTGGCAAGTGGCCCGAAGCCAGATTTCCCAGTACCGATCCCCTCCCCCAGGAGCCGACACCGGGGACCACCCACGGGGACCGCCCAGGGCAGGGGCTCCCGTGGGCTCCTCGGGGCCACGGCCGAGCTGCGGGAAGTTGAACCGGGAAGACACTGGTCTCTGGGGAGCTCGGGACTCAGAAAAGTCCCAGAGGGTGCTTGGGACTCAGAAACGGGGCCTTCGCCCTAGGCGGGCGCCCGCAGAGCTGAAAGGAAGATGCCAGCGCTGAGGGGAGCCCAGCTCGGGGCTTGGGGTTCCGAGACGGTCCCTGCAGCCTGTGACCCACGTCCACAGAGCCCGGAGGGGCCTGTCCAGTGCCGTCGGGGGAGGAGATCAGAGAATTTCCCTCTCCGGTTATCTCCCCCGCCTCCTCCCCCGCCTCCAGACCCCCAGATCCACACCCCCCCCCCACTCCCGCCCCGCTCGGCTCTGCCAGGAAGAACTCAGTCCTCTGCCTGCCCAGGGGTGCCCGCTGAGAGACGCCCACCCCAGTGCCATCTCTCCCCTTCCACCCGCCCAGCCCCACCATCATCTTCAAGCGTCCCCCCTCCCCGGACAGACGGGGGCTCGCTGGGGGCTGCCCCCGACCCTCCTCAGCTCTGCCTCTGACCTTCCTAGTGACCTTGGGCAAGTGACCTTCCTCTGGGCCTTACAGTCCCGCCCGGCCTCCCGAGGCTGGACACATGGGGCTGCTGACCAGCAGGGTCACCTGCCGTCTCCAGGCCGGATTTGGGAGGATGCTGCCTTTGCGCCCGGAAGGTGGAAACCCTGATTATGTAACAACTCTCCCCCGGCCCCCCCACCTCGCACCGTCCCCCCTGGCCCCAAAGCAGCGGGCCCAGGAAAACAGGGAAATCAAACACATAAATATTCCCAGAGCAAAATAAATGAATATTCACACAAACTGGGATAAAGAAAGGCTATAAATAGCCACGGCCTCGCAAGTCAACTTTCCCTCCCGAACAAGCTCGGCGAAGCTTCCTCCACCCCCAGTCGACTTTCAGAGAATTGGCTTTTCTGGGTGGCGGTGGTGGTGGTTGTTTCTTTTTAAGAATTGACAGTTATGGAGAAGGAATGGTGGGCTACCAGGGCCGGGAATCTGGGCGACTGCACCGAGTATGATTTGCAGAAGGCCTGGCCCAGAGCAAGAGCCCAGACACTGTCGATTGTCCTCCCCTACCCCCTCGAGCCAAGTGTTTCACGCTATGCTTATCGTGAAACACTCGGCCACTGAGCACTGGCCCCTCGAGTCCATGCCTCCAGCTGTCACTTGGTGCTCTGCGTGAAGAGCTCTGGGCCTGATGGGGAACGGACAAGGAGTGCAGCAATGCTTGCTGGCTGGGGCTGGAGCGATAGCATAGCGGGGAGGGCGTTTGCCTTGCATGCGGCCGACCCGGGTTCGATCCCCAGCATCCCACATGGTCCCCCGAGTACCACCAGGAGTAATTCCTGAGTGCAGAGCCAAGAGGAACCCCTGAGCATCACCGGGTTCAACCCAAAAAGCACACACACACACACACACACACACACACACACACACACACACACACACACAAGTGTTTGCTGGGGTGAGGTGACTGTGCTGGGGTCTTCCTCCACAGGGCAGCCGTCCCCGTACCCACGATCTGTCTAACCTGAACGGGCTGGGAGTCGTTATTCCACGGACGGTCAGAGAGCTGCCAATCAGTCTCATTCTACGCAGAGCCCAGGGCTCGCAGACCCCCGCCGGGGCCCGTCAGCCTCAGTGGCAGCAGAGTCACGGCCTGGGCCCGGCCTCTGGGCACCAGGGCCCACGGCTGGAGCACAGCATCCTGTGGCTTCTGAACCGAAGACTGACTCGGACCACAGCCTCGGCACACCCGTCTCGTATATTCTCAGCGAGTGTTGGACACTCAGGAGAAAATAAAGGGGCTTCGGGGGGCCAGTCACTAGTCCTTTATATCCTAAGATGCCAAGAGCAAGGTTTTACCCGACGGAAGAGAAGTACCATTTCTCCAGCATGCTTGACAGCACCGCTTTTTTTTTTCCTTCCTTTCTTGCCCTCAGTGAAACAATCCAAATAGGCTCCCTTCAAGGATGGAGCTATAGCAAGCAGGGAGGGCTCTGGCCTTGCATGCAGCCGGCCTGGGTTCGATCCCCGGCATCCCATATGAGCACCGCCAGGAGTGATTCCTGAGCGCGGAGCCACGACTAACCCCTGAGCATCGCCAGGTGTGACCCAAACAAACAAACAAACAAAACACCCCAAACCAAACTGGTTCCCTTGGGCCCTCCACAACCATTCTGGAACCCTCTACCTGTCAAGGAGAAACTGTTTTCCTTGATAATTATTCAACAGAAGTTTAGATATCAGATAATGAGTCCGGGAGATCCAAAATGGGGCAAAGGTTGCCTTTTGTAGGAGCGGGTGGGTGGGGTCACGGTAATTACTGAATCGATTTCTGGAACAAAAGACCCCTGCGAGCAGCCCCCGAGGCCTATTAGCAGAGAGGAGATGCCCCCCACTCACTGTCTCGACGGAGCGAGGCGCTGTTCTCTTAAAGCCTCTTAGAATGCCTGGTCGATTTTTTTTCCTTCCTTAATGGAGTGGGGCAGGGTGGGGGGATCCCCGGCTGGTGTGAATGTAGAGGCGCGTGTCAGAAAGAATCGAGTTCTTCCTCCATAGACCAGAGCAGCTGCCTCTTGAGGCTGAAGACACCTTGAGGAGAAGCTCAACCTTTGACTCAACAACACCTGATGGCCACCTCCACCCGCGGGGCCTCTCCAGGCAGGGGGACTCAGCCCAGAGCCCGGGGCACACGCGGGATGCCGGGGACAGTCTCTTGGTCTCTCTGCTGATGTGGTTCAGATGTGGATGGAACCTTGACCCCCCTCCCGGGGGGCTCTCGAGTCCCCAACAGCTGGACAGGTCAGGAAATTGGTCAGCAAGCTGACACGGCCCGTTGGACTG